>NW_028225180.1:83579019-83748061 GCF_052327205.1 Somniosus microcephalus
CTCATTGAAATCAGCACTTTCTGCGTCTGGCTGCACCATACTTAAGGATAGCTGGTGTAACAGCTTTTCTATTACTGAAGAAAGAGATCAAAATTACTGGAACAAACATACATACAATTGAAGTCATTTTATTCTGTAAGGTCTAACAGTTTTAGGATCTGGAGGGGTTTTCACTTTGAATCAAGTACGGGGGTACTGTCAGAGGCCCAATGCATTGCACACAGAGCAGTGCGATGTTACTTTGCACCCCAGATTTCCTTTGGTATTTCCATATAATGTACGATTTCTAGAAAAATTGTAAATGTGTTCCAATAATGTCAATTTGTAGAAATAGTAATGAAAAGCAACACTGCCACTCTGCTTCAGCAACACAGTGACCAGAGGAAAGCTCCACCCCTCTCTCCCATGAAGAATTACTAATCTATTCTGTCCTGTTTTTGGGAAGTACTGTGCAAAGCCAGCTGTTTCCCCATTGGGGGTGGGGATGGGGAGCGTTTCTCTGTGTACAAGGTGTAGGGAAATTGCAAGCCTGTTTCTAAAGAACGTATTTACAATTCTACTACACCTGTTGCAAAGAGCGAATTCTTTCTTCATGAAGAGGAGAGAAATTGGAGGTCCAGTCACCTTGGGCCAGTTTTGCATTCCTACTAGCAAAAACTTAGATATGGGGCAAAGGCGGGTGTATGGAGTTAGACGCAGATCAGCCATGATCTCATTGAACGGCGGAACAGGCTCGAGGGGCTAAATGGCCTCCTCCTGTTCCTATGTTCCTGGGGCCTGCTCTGCCCAGTCCCTGGGCTTTTACATAAATGTATTTATATTTAAAAAATAAAGCAGACAGCAGTGGATATAACCCAGTTTAGAAGTAAATAGAAACAGAAATGCTGGAAAAACTCAGCAGGCCAGGCAACATCCGTGGAGAGAAATTAGAGTCAACGTTTTGGGTCAAAACCCTTTATCAAGACTCTTGATAAAGGGTTTTGACCCGAAACGTTGACTCTAATTTCTCTCCACGGATGTTGCCTGGCCTGCTGAGTTTTTCCAGCATTTCTGTTGTTATTTCGGATTTCCAGCATCTGCAGTATTTTGCTATCATCTTAGAAGTAAATAGGTTTGGGAGAGATACGATTTATTGTTTAAAGTTCTTACCTTTGTAAAGATTATCTGTTTGATTTTTGGAGATCCATGGTCCGGTAGCTGCGACTAGTCAAATTGAAATGATTAGAAAATTAACATTGTGACAAAAAGCAAATCGATATATAACACTTATATATGGGATTAAATGTTATGCTTCACTTTGGGTGCTATTAAATGTGCGTGCCTGTTTAGGTTACTGTGCACCTACCTGTTACAATACAGAAGAAACATTCCCTGTGGAAGCGTAAGGTGGTGTTTACTGCATTAACCAATACATACAGATCTCCTTCCAGTTCAGTTGATCTTCTAAATCTTCTGTTGTCACTTTTTATATGAATAATGAGGTATTCTATAATCTGGAAACAAAACATACTGTGTCCAACTGAGTAATGACTAACATTAAAGACTGACTTGGGCTGAATACTTTATGTTCAATACATGTACTCTGATTCATATCTAGACTTATCCAAGCAATGCAGTTGTAAAAAAAAATGCCACTTTAGATGGGGAAGATAACCTGGCCCGTGTAATATAATAAGCAGAATTTCCTCCTCTCTTTAGCTTGATAGTATCATACAACAATTGAGAAACAAAATCGATTGAAGAGGTCAGCTTGGCTCAGTTGGTCGCCCGCTTGCCTCCGGGTCAGTCGGTTGACTCCTTACAGCTCCACAGGCAGTGGTTGCCCTTTGGTACTTCCGCGAAGTGACTATTCTTCATGTGTGAACCTATACAATGAGCAGAGCCAGGCTATTCGGCCACGATGGGCTTACAACCAAGCCCAATTCTCTCCTCACACAACCGCTCTAGCATTATAGTCGGTGATCATGAGCAGGAGCCCTGGCTAGTATTCCCTTTCTCTCATCTAGGGAAACACAATCCAATTATTGCACATCTACTGCCCTCTCGGTTGTGCTCAGCTAATGGGGTAGAAACCTGAGCTCTTCCTAGCAGGCATGGCTAGGCTCAGTGGGTAGTTCTCTCTCTCTCTCTCTCACCTCGGAGTCAAAAAGGTTGTGTGTTCAAGTCCCACTCCAGAGACTTGAGCACAAAAATCTAGGCTGGCACTCCAGGGCAGTACTGAGAGAGCGCTGCACTGTCGGAGGGGTAGTACTGAGGGAACACCGCACTGTCGGAGGGGTAGTACTGAGGGAACACCGCACTGTCGAAGGGGCGGTACTGAGGGAGAGCTGCACTGTCGGAGGGGTGGTACTGAGGGAGCGCCGCACTGTCGGAGGAGCAGTACTGAGGGAGCGCCGCACTGTCGGAGGAGCAGTACTGAGGGAGCGCCGCACTGTCGGAGGGGCAGTACTGAGGGAGCGCCGCACTGTCGGAGGGGCAGTACTGAGGGAGCGCCGCACTGTCGGAGGGGCAGTGCTGAGGGAGCGCCGCACTGTCGGAGGGGCAGTACTGAGGGAGCGCCGCGCTGTCGGAGGGGCAGTACTGAGGGAGCGCCGCACTGTGGAGGGGCAGTACTGAGGGAGCGCCGCACTGTCGGAGGGGCAGTACTGAGGGAGTGCCGCACTGTGGAGGGGCAGTACTGAGGGAGCGCCGCACTGTCGGAGGGGCGGTACTGAGGGAGCGCTGCACTGTCAGAGGGGCGGTACTGAGGGAGCGCCGCACTGTCGGAGGGTCAGTACTGAGGGAGAGCCGCACTGTTGGAGGGGCAGTACCGAGGGAGCGCCACACTGTTGGAGGGGCGGTACTGAGGGAGCGCCGCACTGTTGGAGGGGCAGTACTGAGGGAGCGCCGCACTGTCGGAGGGGCGGTACTGAGGGAGCGCTGCACTGTCGGAGGGGCGGTACTGAGGGAGCGCCGCACTGTCGGAGGGGCAGTACTGAGGGAGCGCCGCACTGTCGGAGGGGCAGTACTGAGCGAGCGCCGCACTGTCGGAGGGGCAGCACTGAGCGAGCACCGCACTGTCGGAGGGGCCATCTTTCAGATGAGACGTTAAACCGAGGCCCCGTCTGCTCTCTCAGGTGGACGTAAAAGATCCCATGGCCATTATTGAAAGAGCAGGGGAGTTCTCCCCGGTGTCCCGGGCCCAATATTTATCCCTCAACCAACATCACTAAAAGCAGATGATCTGGTCATTATCACATTGCTGTTTGTGGAAGCTTGCTGTGTGCAAATTGGCGTTTCCTACATTACAACGGTGACTACACGCCATAAAAAAGTACTTCATTGACTGTAAAGCAGCTTTGGGACGTCCTGAGGTTGTAAAAGGCGCCGTATAAATGTGAGTCTTACTTTTTGTTTCCCTTTCAAGGCTCAGCTATTTATCAGATAAACTTGCCGAGCCTGTGTAAAAGCTGGTGTCACGGTTCTCGCCCTTTCATAAATTGCACCCAGTATGGAGTTTGCCTCAATATTGATAAAATACCCTGTTGAGTTTGCCATGATACGCCTCAATATTGATAATAATGAGAAATAGGGGGAACAAAAGCAAATAAGGTGGCCACCATCTTCCCCACTCCAAAAACTAAAGTGGTCACTCAAAAAAAAAAAGCAGGCTGGGAATTTAAAGACATGGGTTTGCAAAGATGAAATGGGCTCCTTTTGCATTAAACCTGCGCACTTGGCACAGCTTTAGTTTTTTTTTGCAATTTGGAGGGGGGGCGGGGGTATAAAAAAAACGTTTATTTCTCCAAGCCAGTTTGGCAATATGCAAATTTCTTTCGGTGTTTTTCCTCATCTGATGGAAGAGGGAGTTGGGAAAGTGAACAGAGCACGCCCTCTTATGCCATTACCTGACGGACTGCTACCTCCATTATGTGCGTTTTATATTTGGCCCTGTGTTGTGTGTGCGTGTGTTTTCTCCTCATCCGCTTCTCTCCGACTGACGTCCGCCCGCGCGCGTCCCAACGGACTTAAAAAACGACATTCGCGCGCGCTCGGGGCCACGTTTGCCGCCCAAAAAAAAGAGGACTCAGTGCGTCTGCGCAGCGCCTGGTGGTTGCCTCCTGCGCATGCGCCAGCTCTCCTTTCCCTCTGCCCCTTCGACCCAGAATCCGTACTGCGCAGGCGCCGGTTCTCATTTTCTCCTTTCCCTCGCCCCAGTATCCGTACTGCGCAGGCGCTGGCTCTCCTTTTCCCCCGCCCCCTTCTCCTCAGAATCGGTAGTGCGCACGCGCTGTCTCTCCCCCCCCCCCCCTCTCCAGTGTCCGTAGTGCGCAGGCGCTGGATGGAGCAGGTTTGTGAGAGGTCCTCAAAATATCGTGAAGTTTGTTATCCAGCAAATGTACCAGTAGATTTTATATTCTCAGGATGTGGGTGATGGTTGGTAAGGCCATATTTAATGCCCCATCCCTGCTTTTGGCCCCTGTGTTAAGTAGGGAATTTTCTCCAGTTGAATATTGGGAAGACTGAAGCCATTGTTTTTGGTCCCTGCCACAGACTCCGTTCCCTAGGCACCCACTCCATCCCTCTCCCTGGCATCTGTCTGAGGCGGAACCACACCGCTTGCAACCTTGGTGTCATATTTGACCCTGAAATGAGCTTCCGCATATCCGCAGCATAACTAAGACCGCCTATTTCCACCTCCCTAACATCGCCCGTCTCCGCCCTTGCCTCAGCTGCCGAAACCATCATCCCTGCCTTTGTTACCTCTAGACTTGACTATTCCAACACACTCCTGGCTGGCCTCCCACATTCCACCCTACGTAAACTTGAGGTCATCCAAAACTCAGCTGCCCCGTGTCCCAACTCGCACCAAATCCCGTTCACCCAACACCCCCACCCCCTGTGCTCGCTGACCCACATTGGCTCCCGGTTAAGCAACGCCTCGAGTTCAAAATTCTCATCCTTGTTTTCAAATCCCTCCATGGCCTCCTCGCCCCCTCCTTATCTCTGTAATCTCCAGCCCCACAACCCTCCGAGATAATCTGTGCTCCTCTAATTCTGCCCTCTTGAGCATCCCTGATTATAATCGCTCAATTTCTATTGCCTAGGCCCTAAGCTCTGAAATTCCCTCCCTAAACTTCTCCGCCTCTCTTTCCTCCTTTAAAACCTACCTCTTTGACCAAGGTTTTGGTCATCTGCCCTAATTTCTCCATATGTGGCTTGGTGTCAAATTTTTTGTCTTATAATACTCCTGTGAAGTGCTTTGGGACATTTTGCTATGTTAAAGGTGCTATATAAATACAAGTTGTTGTTGAATTGCAGACTGGTGATGAAGGGATGGAGATAAAGGCCCAAGTCTGGGTGGCGTGGTGGAACTCGGAGGAGATGCTGCAGAGCGTCCTGTAGATTATGTAGAATGATACAGTGCAGAGGGGGCCCATCGTGCACATACTGGCTCTTTGAAAGAGCTATCCAATTAGTCTCACTCCTCCCCACTGTTCTTTCCCCACAGCCCTGCACATTTTTCCTTTTCAAGTATTTATCCAATTCCCTTTTGAAAGTTACTATTGAATCTGCTTCCACCGCCCTTTCAGGCAGCGCATTCCAGATCACAACTTGCTGCGTAAAAAAAATTCTCCTCATTTCCGCCTTTGTTTTTTTGCCAATTCTCGGATTACAATTGAATGGGGAAACAGTTTGGTTGCTGTTTCTCCTCCACACGAGTAGTAGTCCTGGTGTCATGTGCCCGCCCTGTTCCCAAATTACTTCATCCCCCTTCCTTCTAACACCTATCTAAGCTATTCTTAAATGTTGACACGGTTTCTGCTTCAATCACTCTCTCCGTGTGTCTTTGTCTGGTTGATGGGCAATGTGTCAGCCAGTGGCTCAGTGGGTAGCACTCTCGCCTCTGAGTCAGAAGGTTGTGGGTTCAAGTCCCACTCCAGAGACTTGAGCACAAAAATCTAGGCTGACACTCCAGTGCAGTACTGTGTTGGAGGTGCTGTCTTTCGGATGAGACGTTAAACCAAGGTCCCATCTGCTCTCGGGTGGCACTATTTCAAAGAAGAGCAGGGGAGTTCTCCCTGGTGTCCTGGGGCCAATATTTATCCCTCAATTAACATCACTAAAACAGATTATCCGGGCCTTATCACATTGCTGTATGTGGGAGCTTGCTGTGCGCAAATTGGCTGCAGCGATTCCTACATTACAAAAGTAACTTCATTGGCTGTAAAGCGCTTTGGGATGTCCTGAGGTCATGAAATGCAAGTCGTCTTTCAATGACAGCCTTCATTTGGGGACCTGCAGAACAAAAGATCTTTGATATAAACAGTAACAACTACATGTGAGAGGCCATTCCACAGGGTGAAACCTACCTTAGAGACGGTGCAACAAAAGTTCACTGGATTGATCCCTGGGAGGAGAGGGTTGTCCTATGAGGAGAGATTGAGTAGATTGGGCCGATACTCTCTGGAGTTTAGAAGAATGAGAGGTGATCTCATTGAAACATTCAATCTCCCCTCAGAATCTTGTCAGGGTAGATGCGGAGAGGTTGTTTCCCCTGGCTGGAGAGTCTAGAACCAGGGGGCATAGTCTCAGGATAAGGGGTTGGAATTTTGTGACTGAGATGAGGAGGAATTTCTTCACTGAGAGTTGTGAATTTTTGGAATTCTCTACCCACTAGGACTGTGGATGCTGAATCGTTGAGTATATTCAAGGCTGAGATCGATAGATTTTTGGACTCGAGGAGAATCGAGGGATATGGAGATCGGGCAGGAATGTGTTGAGGTGGAAGATCAGCCATGATCTTATTGAATGGCGGAGCAGGCTCGAGGAGCTGTATGGGCGACTCCTGCTCCTAATTCTTATGTTCTTGTGTTATGCTCGAATGTTGTTGTATGGCTGCGTGTGAGGGAGTGCACGAGTAAGGGCAATAAGAATGAGAGCCAGAGGATGTTAGTCATGAACTTTGGGAGGGAGGGGGAAGAGCACCAGCCTCCTGCTCTCCCACTCCCTCCAGTACCTCCATGCCCAGAATCTCCAATGCTCTCTCCTTATAAGGAGTCACGGTTGCAGCTTTTTGTGACCCTCTTCCTATCTGCATGTGCTGCCTCCTGTTATTTTTTAAAAATTCGTTTATGGGATGTGGGCGTCGCTGGCAAGGCCAGCATTTATTGCCCATCCCTAATTGCCCTCGAGAAGGTGGTGGTGAGCCGCCGCCGCAGTCCGTGTGGTGAAGGTGCTCCCACAGTGCTGTTAGGGCTAGCGACGATGAAGGATTGGCGATATACTAAGTCAGGATGGTGTGCGACTTGGAGGGGAACTTGGAGGTGGTGGTGTTCCCATGCGCCTGCTGCCCTTGTCCTTCTAGGTGGAAGAAGTCGCGGGTTTGGGAGGTGCTGCCGAAGAAGCCTTGGCGAGTTGCTGCAGTGCATCTTGTAGATGGTACACACTGCAGCCACGGTACGCCGGTGGTGGAGGGAGTGAATGGTTAAGGTGGTGGATGGGGTGCTGATCAAGCGGGCTGCTTTGTCCTGGATGTTGTCGAACTTCTTGAGTGTCGTTGGAGCTGCACTCATCCAGGCAAGTGGAGAGTATTCCATCACACTCCTTACTTGTGCCTTGTAGATGGTAGAAAAGCTTTGGGGAGTCAGGAGATGAGACACTCGCCGCAGAATACCTAGCCTCTGACCTGCTCTTGTTGCCACAGTAATTATGTGGCTGTTATTTACAGTCTCCTCCTGCAAGCACATATGAAAGGGGCATATGTTGGAAAGATGAATATGCAATATAATATGTGCCACCCAAGTGCTCAGACCAAGTAAACATAATAGCATTGAGGGATCTTGTGATGTCACTGTACTTGATGCTTCCACAGTTAGTAGTGCTGTAGGGGGTGTTGTGTGTGTAGTCAGCTTTTGCCTCTGACTGCCTTTTGAGCGGTTCGAATCGCTCCCACACCCCTGGGTTCTAGACACCGGACTTAGGTACAGGCGGCGATACAGAATTGGAGTAGACAACTGGTTTGGTGCAAGAAAACTATTTTTATTAGAGTCACAATAAAATTACCCACTTAAATTACTGGAGTGATTACAGGCATTCAAGAGTACACTTAATTAAGAATGGGGAACACACGGCACAACGAGGGAAAATCACAATAATCCCCCTACCCTTGTCCCACCCCCAATACCTAACTAAATTGCATTACAAGAGCCAGGGATTATGCTCACCAATATGGGTTTCTTGACAGTTCGAATCCCGTCAATTAAGCCGGTTGCGTTTTTGGGGTTCGCTCTTTGTGTCCTTTGGGGCCTGCCGTCGCCACGTGGTCCCAGGGCGCGGTTGTGGATTTGTCTGAGTAAATACCTTCTTTTCTCCGTCAGTACTTTGGGTACTTTATCTTGTAGAGTGGAAAACTTCGGGTTTTGTTCTTCTGGTGGTGGTCTGGTCATCGAGTTTTGTTGCGGCTAGGGTTCGGTTGGCGGTCTTCGGTGTTGGCTCGGTCGCGGTGGCCTAGATCATTACCTGTGCAGTGGTAAATGATCTGAAGGTATGGTTTACCCGGCCCTTTGTTACCGTGGTGCTCGTGGTCGGTCCTCGTGTAAGGCTGCGGTTGCGGCCTAGTCATCTTCGGTCGAGCCTGCCCCACCGTGCCTCCTGGCCGCGATGTTCCGTGAGCCTTCCGGTCTGCTTCTTTGAGTTTCGAGTAACCTGGCCCTGAGCGTGTGCCTGCTTGTCCCCAACGCCTCCCTGGTTACTGATGGGCCTGCAATTATACTCTCTCTGAGTTTGTTATCTGCGCGCCAAATCAGGGTTATTGCTTTGTCTAATTTTGGCAGGCTCGTTTAAGGTGATTATAGTCGTTCACCTTAACTGGTTTTTGGGCGGTTGTCCTGTTGTTAAATGGCTCTTTAATGTCTCGGTGTTTGTTATGCATAATGTAAATCGGTATCTTCCTGGCTTGGTAGCCAGTTTAAACTGTAAACGATTATATATGCATAGTCTTGATGGCTTTAAGGTTTGTGCCAGATTAAGTCTCTTCCTGAGTTGATTTGTTTTAAAAGGGAAGAATGCGTGTTCTGTCTCCTTTAGCTGTCTGGCTTGAAATCACAAAAATCAAGTTGTCTCCCACAGGCCCACGCATGTCAAGTTTTGATTTTTGAACTTGACCTGTTTTGCAGGGTCCTGCTTTTAACCTTGCAGGTCTTGCCATAAAGTCCAAAGCCATTTTCTTTAGGGTACCCCTTTTAAATAACTTGTTCTTCAGGGTCCCTTATTAATAACTTGGGAAGTGTGGGAATTTTGTGAATCCTACAGTGCCCAGTGTAAACACATCTGAGATGATCTCATTACACGGTGTTGTGGCTCAACAGGGGGATGCCTGGGAATATATAAGTGCTACAGTGTGTACTGCATTTTTCCTCTCTGAAAGAATACCAAACTTAGTTTAAAGTGAAGTCTATAAAATATTGTGAAACTAAGGTGCATGTCGGCGCACTTGCCTTGGTAAAGATGCCAAATTCACCAAATTTCTCCCAACCTGGTCATGGGTGAAACAGCATTTACTCACTCTTGTCATCTCCATGCGGCTCTAGCACTGCTCTTCATTGCAGGATGGCCCCTTCCTTTGAACAGAGCCCCCCCCCCCCTGTTCATTGCGAGACCTCCCTGCAGCAGTCCTTCAGGGTATTGTCTTTGAGTGGGACCATTCTGCATGGGCCTCTTGCCCTGTATGCACATGTACCAGCGGTTCTGGCAGTGTAGTACTTGGGCTATGTTCTCAGCCCATTGTTTGCTAAAATGTTTCCTTCCCTAAGTGATATAAAGGAAGACTTTTGGTATTTCTGTTGCATAGTTTTATACTTTATAGAGAGGCTTATTTAAGGAAGGATATACTTGCATTGGAGGCAGTTCAGAGACGATTCACTCGGTTGATTCCTGAGATGAAGGGGTTGTCTTATGAAGAAAGGTTGAGCAGGTTGGGCCTGTACTTATTGGAATTTAGAAGGAGAGGCGATCTTATTGAAACATAAGATACTGAGGGGGCTCGACAAGGTAGATGCAGAGAGGATGTTTCCCCTTGTGGGGAAATTTAGAACTCGGGGGGCATAGTTTCAGAATAAACGGTCGCCTTTTTAGAACTGAGATGAGGAGGAATTTCATCTCTGAGGGTCGTAAATTTTTGGAATTCTCTGCCCCAGAGAGCTGTGGAGGCTGGGTCATTAAGGTGGAGATAGATTTTTGCAAGATAAGGGAGTGAAGGGTTATGGGGAGCGGGCAGAAACATAGAAGATAGGAGCAGGAGTTGGCCATTCGGCCCCTCGAGCCTGTTCTGCCATTTAATGAGATCATGGCTGATCATCCAAATTTAGTACCCTGTCCCTGCCTTCTCCCCATATCCCTTGATCCCTTTAGCCTTAAGAAATATATCTACAGTAACTCCTTCTTGAATATATTTAATGAATTGGCCTCAACTGCCTTCTGTGGTAGAGAATTCCACAGGTTCACCACTCTCTGGGTGAAGAAATTCCTCCTCATCTCTGTCCTAAATGGCTTACCCTTTATCCTTAGACTGTAACCACTGGTTCTGGACTCCCCCGCCATCGGGAACACCCTTCCTGCATCTAGTCTGTCTAGTCCTGTTAGAATTTTATAAGTTTTAATGAGACCCCCTCTCATTCTTCTAAACTCTAGCGAATATAAGCCTAATCGACCCAATCTCTCCTCGTACGTCATTCCTGCCATCCCAGGTATCAGTCTGGTAAATCTTCGCTGCACTCTCTCCATGGCAAGAACATCCTTCCTCAGATAAGGTGACCAAAATTGCACACAATACTCAAGGTGTGGTCTCACCAATGTCCTGTACAACTGCAGCAAGACATCCTTGTTCCTGTACTCGAACCCTCTCGCTACAAAGGCCAACATACCATTTGCCTTCTTAACCGCCTGCTGCACCTGCATGCTTACCTTCAGCGACTGGTGCACAAGGACACCCAGGTCTCGTTGCACTTCCCCTTTTCCCAATCTATTGCCGTTCAGATAATAATCTGTCTTCCTGTTTTTGCCACCGAAGTGGATAACCAGGGAAGTGGCTTTGAGCCCAAGATCACCCATGATCTTATTAAATGGCGGAGCAGGCTCGAGAGGCCAAGTGGCCTACTCCGGCTACTATTTCTATTGGCCCAAAAATTCGGGTCCCCACGGGTGAGTACGCGCGGGAAACTGGAACTTCCGTTCCCTTGAAAGAAGGGGTTCAGAGGTCGAACGTGTGCGCCGGAGAGGCTGCGCGTGCACATCGAACTTATGTTTTTTTTGCAGGTTTCTCCGGGAGGGTAAGTCTCCAGGAGTTACACTTTTAAAAAGCAGTCGCAAGGCCTGCTTTTAACAAGGTAAGTGGTGATTTAAGTACGACACAAAGCTGGATGGGTGTGTGTGCTGTGAGGAGGATGCCGAGAAACTCCAGTAAGATTTGGACAGGTTGGGTGATTGGGCAGAAGCATGGCAGATGCAATATAACGTGGATAAATGTGAGGTTATCCACTTTGGTGTCAAAAACAGGAAGGCAGATTATTATCTAAATGGCAATAGATTGGGAGAAGGGGAAGTGCAACGAGACCTGGGTGTCCTTGTGCACCAGTCGCTGAAAGTAAGCATGCAGGTGCAGCAGGCGGTTAAGAAGGCAAATGGTATGTTGGCCTTCGTAGCGAGAGGGTTCGAGTACAGGAACAAGGATGTCTTGCTGCAGTCGTACAGGGCCTTGGTGAGACCACATCTTGAGTATTGTGTGCAGTTTTGGTCGCCTTATCTGAGGAAGGATGTTCTTGCCATGGAAGGAGTTCAGCGAAGATTCACCAGGCTGATACCTGGGATGGCAGGAATGACGTATGAGGAGAGATTGGGTCGATTGGGCTTGTACTCGCTGGAGTTTAGAAGAATGAGAGGGGATCTCATCGAAACTCATAAAATTCTAATGGGACTCGACAGACTAGATGCAGGAAGGATGTTCCCGATGATCAGGGGAGTCCAGAACCAGGGGTAACAGTCTAAGGATAAGGGTTAAGCCATTTAGGACAGAGATGAGGAGGAATTTCTTCACCCAGAGAGTGGTGAACCTGTGGAATTCTCTGCCACAGAAGGCAGTAGAGGCCAATTCATTAAATATATTCAAGAAGGAGTTGGACATATTTCTTAAGGCTAAAGGGATATGGGGAGAAGGCAGGGACAGGGTACTGAATTTGGATGATCAGCCATGATCGCATTGAATGGCGGAGCAGGCTGGAGGGGCCGAATGGCCTACTCCTGCTCCTATCTTCTGTGTTTCTATGTAAGTAAAATTAAAACATTTTTTCCACAGGTTTATTATTTTTAAATACTTTAAAGAAAGGTAAGTTTATTTTTAGCCCCGTTAGAAACTGTAATTAATTTTTCAAAAATTTAAATTATTGTTTAAAATAGTTATTTTATGTAATTTATAGTTATTTTAAAAATGCGATTTAAAAAAAAAAAAAAAATTATTTGAAGTTTTAGTCATGTTTTGGGGCTGATTTGTTTTATAGTTTTGACAGCTCTTCCTGTCAAACTTATGAATGAAGCATTCCCTGCTACCATTGGCTCTCCATGGCCCACGTGATCCCAGGGGACGCTTCGAACTAACTGCGCCCCTGGGATACGCAAGCACTGCGCGCTGGCAGTTGAAGCAGGCCCAGGATCGGAACCCCACGCGAGCCCACAGCTCAACGGCTGGCGCGCTAGGGAAGTGGCGGTCGGAGGCTTGCACCCGCGGGAAGCCCCCGACCCGAATTTCTGAGCCTATGTTCTTATGCAGTCTGGAAGATGTCATTTTTGTGGAGAACTCCCTATTGGGTGACATAAATGGAGAGCACCACATGTAGCCCATTATTGCTATTCATTATACCACTGGCTGCACACAGTTCTACTCTGTTAGAAGGTAGGGGATGCTCCAAGTGATGCTGCTTGTTGGAAGATACGATTGAGCAGGTTAAGAAACGACCCGCTTTTGCCAGTTTTGCTTCTCTCAATGACGACCAGGCAAGCATTGCACAACTATTACACGGGAGATGAATCATTTATATGGCATTGCACATGGTTTCCAGTTCTTCAATAAGTCAATTTAATGAATACCAGTCTCTCTGCCACCAACACAGCCCGTCCTGCTCTCAAATATCCACATTCTGGGGGTACAGTTATACAATTTACAGCATACATGATTTGGCAGTGAGACATACATAAGCCATGCTGCACCAGATTTTTACAGATTTGTTAGCTATTAACCAGTGTTCATTGTTATATTTGATAACTTAACAGTACAGACAGTAAATTGCCCTACAATTAGCAATGTCCTTGCGTCAACAGAGATGCCTGCTTCCAAGCAAGCGATTCTTGACCCTGCCGACTTCGTGTTTCATGTTTTGTCTAGTGCCATTTTGGCATTCGTGTGGAACGCCAATTGGTCTAGACGGATGGAATGGGGATGTGTTTGGCAGAAGCGCTGTTGCAGTCCTGCGCGAAATCGGAGGTTTTTGAGATGTGGTAGTACATTCCAGAGTAGGACTGAGCCGAGCCAAAGGTGTGCCTCTTGGGCTGCAGGCTGGTAGGCGTGCTGTCCTCCTGGGAGATGCTGCTGTTGTAGATGCTGTAGTAAGGCTCGATCCGCGTGTTGATGGGCGTGGAGGCGCTCTGTGCTTTTTGCTGGTGCTCAACCGAGGTGAAGACGTCCTTGGAGTTGCTCGGCCCGCAGGCCTGGTCCACCAGCTTTTTCTGGGATTTGGGGGAGAGGATGTAGGCCGAATTGGTGTCGTGATGAGAAGACTTGTTCCTGTTCACGACCAGGCTGCCGTCGCCCACTGCTTTCAATCTGGTTTTCTGCTTGCAGCACAGCAGCAGGGCCACCAGCTGCATGCACCAAGCCACCTTCTTGCGGAGACCAGAGTTGTTGCGGGAGTAGATAAACGGGTTGAGGCCCGACCGAAAAAATACCAAGGTCAGCCCACAGAGCTCAAACTGGTAGATGATGAAACTGCTCTCTGACGATAAGACGTCGTGCACCAGAGCGATACCCAGTGGCAGGCAGCAGACCACTGATAGTAGTATCATAATGCAGGTCACAACTGCTTTGGAGTCCTTGACAGCGGAAAGGTTCACAGTCTGTTCTAGCTTCTTATTGGAGGTGGAGGCATTTTTACTTTGGTTGTGCGTATACAGGTGTGTCTGCACATGGGGTGCTTTGTTGCCTCTCTGTTTTCTGTATAAAGAGGGCACTGATCCTTCCGGAGGGGAAAAACAGTCGGGCCTCTTGGTGTTGACCACTGTAATCACAGGGCAGCGCCGTACCTGTGCGTTCTTGTGCAGAGTTTGAGCAATCATGGCGTAAGAAATGGCAACAATGCCCACACAGAGGGTGAAGTCCACTACATAGGTGTACAAAATGGCCTTGCCGTCTTCATTGATGAGCCCCAGCAGCGGCACGCAGAACTTGGAGCTGTGGTATTTCGTCATGGCTGACAAGGTGGCCAAGGTGAAACTAATGGCCCACAAGATGACGGTAAGGAGGAGGGTACAGACAAATGAGGAGGAGTGGTTAGCTTGCTGTCCCAGCACCATCCGCAGACGGTGGACGGCGATGACGGCCACCGTTTTCAAGGACATTATGACGAACCCTGTGCTGGTGAGGTGGAATGCGAAGCAGAAAGCGTCCGACATGCTGCTCCCGTTGTCCGAAAACATCACAAAGCCAAACATGGGGGCTGTGATGAGGCAGACAAAGAGGTCGCAAAAAGACAGATTCAGGATCATGAAATCAAAATGTGTCCTAAATTTCCTGAACGCTGGATTGAAGAAGGAGCAAAAGACGATTAGATTCCCGTAGGACCCCAGACAGAACACCAGCAGGAGCAGCAGGGTGCAGGTGGCCAGCGTCGCTCTGTGGACTGCTGTTTGGACTTCTGTTTGATTCTTGCCTGGCGAGCAGTTGGTGAGCACCGGGAAAATACACTCGGGCGTTGTGTTCATACTGAAAAGGTGTTTTTCATTTATAAAAGATGGTTGGATAGCCATTGATGTAGAGTTCACTTATAACGGTAGCAGTCTCTGAATGCGTTTTGACGGATTTATTGTGGTACCTGGAATCAGAAAAAAGTATTTTACAGCTTTTCTGATATGGAAAGAGGATACAATGTGTGGAACAAAAGGATATAGTTTATTCAGAAGACAAGGAAAGTCTGTTATGATGCATTTTCTGCCCTTGCAGCGCGTTCCTATGCAGAGCTAGACAGGTAGCTAACAACTTGATATCTTCCCATAAAAATCACAAGGCTTGACTTTTCTTGTAAACTTTATTGAAAGATTCTTATTGTGAAACTGAAATACAATACAGAAATGGAAGCACACATTAGTATACAGGGCTTGATGGCCGGCGCGGACACGATGGGCCGAAGGGCCTCTATCCGTGCTGTATTACTCTATGACTCTATGACAAGCACATAACTGATATGCATACACAAATTTAGGTACGCCTGAGCAACACAGTACATTTGGCATGTAACTTACCAAAACACGTGGAAACACAGCTTACTGTGAATATACATTTAGCAAACTGAAAGGCATTCTCTTACATTCACTTTAAATTAGCCCTGTACATAGTGCATCAAAATACAGCTACAAGTTAACCAGCTAGACAGAGAGCGAGCACTTCACGGCTAGCTGTGTAAGTTTGCTTACAGAGAAAAGTTACAAACTAAACATTTTCTGCAAAATATAGTGTACACTAATCATCTATAACATTCTCAAGTACTTACAGACAAATAGTGTCCAAGGCCGGAGCGTAACAAGAAAATAACTTCCCAGACCATGTGTCGAGCTGCAGGTCTGTGATATACAGTTTACTTTACTGCGCTTTACTGCACTTGCTAGGTACCAAATATCCACTAGGTGGCGGCACACAATGGAAATCGACCCAAATTACTCAAACCCCTGAATTAACTGGAAAAGTAACATCAATTCCTAAAGGAAGGCAGCACAATGCATGTGGAAAACCGTTCACTTCTGGAAAGCTGTAAAACTATAAATTTGCAAATAATAGGGCCTTGAAATAGGTCTTTTGTACAAATACATTTTTGCACCTTATGGCTTACATCTTCCTCTCTCCCAAATGCTACGTGCTATTCTCATACTGAGGTGACATGGTCTGAGAGCTCTCCTGCTCTATGAACAATTACTAGGTGCCAAATCAAGGCAGGGCAGGGTGACGCAACCTATATCCTTTCTCTTCATCTCCTTTTCTTCATTCATTGGATGTGGGCTTTGGTGTCAAAAACAGGAAGGCAGATTATTATCTGAATGGCGATAGATTGGGAGAAGGGGAAGTGCAACGAGACCTGGGCGTCCTTGTTCACCGTCGCTGAAAGTAAGCATGCAGGTGCAGCAGGCGGTTAAGAAGGCAAATGGTACGTTGGCCTTCGTAGCGAGAGGGTTCGAGTACAGGAGCAAGGATGTCTTGCTGCAGTTGTACAGGGCCTTGGTGAGGCCACATCTTGAGTAGTGTGTGCAGTTTTGGTCGCCTTATCTGAGGAAGGATGTTCTTGCCATGGAGGGAGTGCAGCGAAGATTCACCAGGCTGATACCTGGGATGGCAGGAATGACGTATGAGGAGAGATTGGGTCGATTGGGCTTGTACTCACTGGAGTTTAGAAGAATGAGAAGGGATCTGATTGAAACTTATAAAATTCTAACAGGACTAGACAGACTAGATGCAGGAACGATGTTCCTGATGGCGGGGGAGTCCAGAACCAGGGGTCACAGTCTAAGGATAAGGGGTAAGCTATTTAGGACAGAGATGAGGAGGAATTTCTTCACCCAGGGAGTGGTGAACCTGTGGAATTCTCTGCCAAAGAAGGCAGTAGAGGCCAATTCATTAAATATATTCAAGAAGGAGTTAGATATATTTCTTAAGGCTAAAGGGATCAAGGGATAGGGAGAGAAGGCAGGGACAGGGTACTGAGTTTGGACGATCAGCCATGATCTTATTGAATGGCGGAGCAGGCTCGAGGGGCCGAATGGCCTACTCCTGCTCCTATCATCTATGTTTCGATGGGCGTCGCTGGCAAGGCCCAGCATTTATCACCCATCCCTATTCCCCTTGAGAAGGTGGTGGTGAGCCGCCATCTTGAGCCACTGCAGTCCGTGTGGTGAAGGTGCCCCCGCAGTGACGTTAGGTGCAACTGAGAGGCTCGCTAGGCCATTTCAGAGTCAACCACATTGCTGTGGGTCTGGAGTCACATATCGGCCAGACCGGGTAAGGACGGCATATTTCCTTCCCCTAAACGGCATTAGTGAACCAGATGGGTTTTTATGACAATCGTAAGTTAGTTAGTGACCGTGTGCGGTAGATACATGGTCACCATTACTGATACTAGCTTTTTAATTCCAGATTTATTTAATTCATTTTCCTAATTCCCATGGTGGGATTTGAACTCATGTCTCCAGATCGTTAATCCAGGCCTCTAGACCATTAACATAACTATTTTGCTACTGCACCCCCAAAGCAGCTTCATCTCCTTTTCTGTAAAGAAGCAACATGGCTCTGCTTGACGTCTATGGCAGCCCAGGAGTCATAGGGGTAGGAGCTCACCCTGTGCAATAGCCCAAGTCTGTATCTATGCGGTGACCATTCCTTACATTTTTAAGGCGAGGGGCTTCAGCATTGCTGAAGTGGAACATTTTGTATCTTGGGCACCTAAGGGCTGATTTTCCACGGTTCGCTGCCTGATCCCACTGCACCACCCATTCCTCCTGTGTACAGTCAATGAGGAGCCTCGCTTGTCAGCTGTACATATCGGTGAAATTGTACGCACACCGCCCACGACTTCCTGATCACGCAGACCGCCCATGACTTCCTGACCACGCACACCGCCCGCGACTTCCTGACCACGCACACCGCCCACGACTTCCTGACCACGCACCCAGTGGACAAGATTCTTGTCGGCAGGGCGTACACAGAAGATCAGCGCCCCCCCAGTGTCAGAATTAAACACTGCTACTATGACAGTTTTTTTCCCCCATTTTCCCGCAACAGCCAACCCATGGCCTCTCTCAGATCCAGAGTCGATTGGGCCGATACTCTCTGCAGTTGAGCAGAATGAGAGGTGATCTCTTTGAAACATAGAAGATTCTGAGGGAGATTGACAGGGTAGATGCTGAGATTGTTTTCCCCTGGCTGGAGAGTCTAGAACCAGGGGTCACAGTCTCCGGATAAGGGGTCGGCCATTTCAGACTGAGATGAGACATTTCTTCATTCAGAGGCTTGTGAATCTTTGGAATTCTCTACCTCAGAGGGCTGTGGAGGCTCAGTCGTTGAGTATATTCAAGGCTGAGATCAATAGATTTTTGGACTCTAGGGGAATCAAGGAATATGGGGATCGGGCGGGAAAGTGGAGTTGAGGTTGAAGATCAGCCATGATCTTACTGAATGGCGGAGCAGGCTCGAGGAGCCGTACGGCCTACTCCTGCTCCGAATTCTTATGGTCTTATGTGCCAAATTAGGTCTGAGACTGCTAAATGTTGCCACATTGGGAACAATTATGTGTTGTGGGATTTTGGAAACCGGACTACCACAGTATTGAGACTACCAAAGCTCATTTCATAGGACAGATACAGCCAGTGGACTTTCATTCTCTCAGGCCAGGTCCTGGAGGTGAAAGACTATTCTCTTAACCCATTACACTACACATTCTCCCCCCCCACAGGCAGCCCTTTTTAATATATTTGTTAGCTTATTGATGCCACGTAGTAGTTACAATACCCACAGCAGTTAAAATACTGACACACTGGATTGTTCGTGCAAGGACTGAAAATTTTGTCAGTTTCATATATTGAAATTGCTCTTTTTCATGAAGCTTCAAGATTCTGTTTTGAAGAATTGCTTTAATGTTTTGAATACTTCAACGCACAGATGTCCTTTGTTGTTTTCAAATTATTTTATCGGGAAACAGCAAATTTATGTACATATTCAATACTAACTATATAAAGTGGAATTAGAATGATATTCAGGACTGCCAATCAAGTTTTTCATTCACAGTGTGAACTAAAGAACTGTAATCTTGTCGTTTTATAATTTATGTTTTCATTCATTGAGTTGAATTTTCCAGTAATTAATTGAGCTTGTTTCCTGATGAGCATTCTGGGGTATACTTTCTGACCAGTCTTGTTCCGGTATAAAGGCAGAATGTATTTGTCCCAAGCCCCACTTGTGTGTCTTGTTAATGCCTGCTCAAGTCAATCTAAAGCAAAAGGGTTGATGTCTGCATGAAAAGAGCGAAGAATTTAGCATAATTATGTTACGTTTTCACATGGGAACAGCACCGGTCAGAAAATACACAAGGTTGTGCGCCTGTTCTTCCCCCCCCCCCCACCCCCTCCAGAAATATAATTGGACCATGAGATGTAGCTCATCGTGTGAAATTTTCATAGAACTGATTTTGGTTTTTTTTTAATGGGGTCTTGGCGTTGCTGGCAAGGCCCAGCATTTATTGCCCATCCCTAGTTGTCCTCGAGAAAGGTGGTGGTGAGCCGCCGCCTTGAACCGCTGCAGTCCGTGTGGTGAAGGTGCTCCCACAGTGCTGTTTGGGAGGGAGTTCCAGGATTTTGACCCAGCGACGATGAAGGATCGGCGATATACTTCCAAGTTAGGATGGTGTGTGTGGCTCGGAGGGGAACTTGGAGGTGGTGGTGTTCCCATGAGCCTGCTGCCCTTGTCCTTCTAGGTGGAAGAGGTCAGGGGTTTGGGAGGTGCTGCCGAAGAAGCCTTGGCGAGTTGCTGCAGTGCATCTTGTAGCTGGTACACACTGCAGCCATGGTGCGCCGGTGGTGGAGGGAGTGAATGTTTAAGGTGGTGGACGGGGTGCCAATCAAACGGGCTGCTTTGTCCTGGATGGTGTCGAGCTTCTTGAGTGTTGTTGGAGCTGCAACTCATCCAGGCAAGTGGAGAGTATTTCATCACACTCCTGACTTGTGCCTTGTAGATGGTGGAAAGGCTTTGGGGAGTCAGGAGGTGAGACACTCGTTGCAGAATACCCAGCCTCTGACCTGCTCTTGTTGCCACAGTATTTATGTGGCTGGTCCAGTTAAGTTTCTGGTCAATGGTGACCCCCCAGGATGTTGATAGAGGGTGATTCGGCGATGATAATGCCATTGAATGTCAAGTGGCGGTGGTTAGACTCTCACTTGTTGGAGATAGTCATTGCCCGGCACTTCTGTGGAGCGAATGTTACCTGCCACTTATCAGCCCAAGCCTGAACGTTGTCCAGGTCTTGTTGCATGCGGGCATGGACTGCTTCATTATCTGAGGAGTTGTGAATGGCACTGAACACTGTGCAGTCATCAATGAACATCCCCATTTCTGACCCTATGTTGGAGGGAAGGTCATTGATGAAGCAGCTGAAGATGGTTGGGCCTAGGACACTGCAGCGATGTCCTGGGGCTGTGATGATTGACCTTCAATCACCACAACCATCTTCCTTTGTGCTAGGTATGACTCCAGCCAGTGGAGCGTTGTCCCCCTGATTCCCACTGACTTCAGTTTTACTCGAGCTCCTTGATGCCAGACTCGGTCAAATGCTATTCTTCCGCTGGCCTCTTGCGCATCCCTGATTTCCTTCACCCACCCATTGGCGGCCGTGCCTTCAGCTGCCTGGGGCCCTAAGCTCTGGAATTCCCTCCCTAAACCTCTCCGTCTCTCCATCTCTTGTTGAAGACGCTCCTTAAAACCTGCCTCTTTGGCCAAGCTTTTTGGTCGCCTGTCCTAATATCTCCTTATGTGGCTCGGTGTTGCATTTTGTCTGATAACGCTCCTGAAAACAGTTTTGTTTGTCAGCTACACGCTACTAAATATTGTGCAGCAAATGATAACTATGTCCTTAGAAACTGCACTATCACCAAGCAACATGTTGAGGTCAGGAAACCTTAGTTAACCAATAAAAATCAGCCCCTGCAGGAAAAACCATGACAACTATTCTATAAATAAAAATGGTGGATCCTGACAGTGCTGCATGCCGCCTCCCCTCTACCTGCAGTTAGTCTGCCTTCAGCTTTATACATTATTTAACAAAAATCATTTAAATTATTTTCGTCTCCCCCTCCCCCATCCAACAGCTCTCTGCACCTCATAATATCGCCAATGAAGAAATGGGTGGAAATATACTCACCGGCCTCCTGCCACAGATTTTATTTTAAATTTGAAAATGCTGCAAATGGAAAATAGAAATTGCTGGCCTGTCATCACTTTAATAGAGAAAGATGGGATTTTGTAGATTCAAAACATTAACCTAACAGAAGGTGCACATCTGAAATGTTAACTTTGTATTTTTAAGGCACTGACCTCTTCTTAGGCAGTCCCTCGGAACCGAGGATGACTTGCTTCCACACTAAAAATGAGTTCTCAGGTGACTGATGAGTCCAATGCAGGACCGACAGTCTCTCTCGCTGTTGGGGTTGTCCATGAGGGTCCTGACGTTCCAGGTCCCGAACTTCATTTTAAAGGGTGAAAGATGCCTGTGCGTGAATTCTTTTAACGTGGGGTGGCCGTTGCACACCAGCTACCACACGGGCTTGACAGAGCAAAGTCTTGGTCCAATGGCAAGGGGATCCAAGACGATTGGAGACCAGGCTCTGCTACATTGGCCTAGCGCGCGCGCACACACACACACACACACTCCTACTGTCCTCCTCCCTCCTTCCCGCAGGTCCTCTCTGCCTGGGTTTCATAGGCTATAACCCTGTAGTGGAGTGAGCCTTTGGCGTAGCGGTAGCATCCCCGCCGCTGGGCCAGAAGGCGTAGGGTTTCGAACCCCGCTCCAGACAGTCCCGGCAAGTGGAGTCAGAGCTCCGGTTCTAAATTCTGGGTTGACATCCAGCGGGATACTTGCGTCCGTGGGTGTGGGTGGCACCCCCCCCCCCTCGTATGGGTTGTGGGAGCCCGTATAACCCTCCCGCCATAGGACTAACCACCCTAATGGCTGGTACGAAGATGGTTACGGTCACGGAAGGAGCGTTAATCGTGGCCAGAAATCCTTCCACCACTTCATACAGTTCCCCAAAGGGAACAGTGTGAAGACACATATGACGACGACCCTGTTGTAACAAAGGCATTAAACATTAAAAGATGCATCAAATGTTAAACTCAACCAGGTGCTTCCTGTGGAGTCCAGCAGTTCTACCCTAGTATTGAGTATGAGGCTTCAGGAAAGAAGAAGAACAAAAAATTGGGGTTGGGAAACACACGAGGATTGCAGCTGACTCCCAGTTGTGCGGTTCTCCCTCCCTGGTGTAAACAGCCTGACCATCAGCACACGGACGGGACTGATGAACCAGTGAAGGGGGGAGAAAACATCACTGCCCACCTCACCCCCGTTATTCTGTTGCTCCCCAGTCAGTTGCGGGGGCGGGGTGGGGGAGGGTTGGAGATCTGCAGGGTGCACTGTGCCAACACCTCTATAGCAGGAGAACCTGATGCTGTCTCTGGTGGCTCAGCACCAACCGGGAATTTTTTGCGGCTTCAACCTGTACTGATCTGGCTGATCCTGGCCGGGGCTAACACCAGGGGACAATGTGGTCGGGTTTCGGTGCCTTTGGGGTAACTGACCAACCTGCTGTTCATTTCCAGAGTTTCCTGTTTTAATTTTTGCTCTGACTGCCTGACATTCGGACGTGCGCGAGCACCCCAGGATGACTGACCCTTCATTATATTCTCCCCTGACGATGCTTGGGGCTGGATTTTGCCAACGGGGAGCTTTTGGAGGCGGGACTCCCACTTGTCGGGTTTCAGTCCCGCCTCCATCAACTTCTGGCCAAGCCACGCTATTTCCCCTTGATTGACCTTAGCAGGCCAATTAAGGGAAAAGCCGGTTACAGAGGACGTCAGCGTATGACGTTTCATCTGTCAAAATTTTTTGACAGATGAATTGTCATCGTTGGACAGCTCTGTGCAGCTGTCAAACACTGACATTTCTGTAGTTTGATGAATTCTTGAATTCAAGACCTCATCAAACCTCTTTTTCTTTTGCAGAAATGAGATGGTTGTTGCATTGGAGAATGCAGCGGCCATCTGTCATCTCTACCGCGGAGGTGCGAGACTCTCCGCATACCCACCGACTGAAGCCTGCAGGAAGAAACAAAGGTAAGTACACTTTTCCTAACACTTTGCACTTATCTCAGATACTCACCTCTCCACACTTGCACCCATCACTGTGCTTTTGGATATTAAATCTTAATAGATGAATGACCGTACCGTCAATGAGCAATGCAATTAAAAACTGTGGAATGTTAGAAGCTATGGGCTGATCTATATGCAGTGTACAATGTGGTCAGGCAGCTTCGTGAATTAATTGCTTAAGAATTAAAAATAAATTATTATAAAATAGATTTCTGTACAAGTTGGACCCCGCAGACCCACTACTTGCCTTGCTGACCCTGGCAGGTTTCAGTGCCTTCGGGAAGCCCACACTTGTGAGGGCAAAATGATAATCCTATTTTCTGCCTGTTAACAGGCAGTTAAGTGGCTGTAATCCCTTCCCGCCTCCAAGGAGATGGGACCCGGCGCGGGACGGCTACCCACCTCCTGGCAAGATGGCACGGGGGCGGGTTGGGCACCCGCCCCCAAATTCTGCCATTTTCCCGGCAATCCCGCCTCCAAATCCACCTCCCCAGGGCTGGCAAGACCGCGCCCTCAGTCGTGGAGTATATTCAAGGCTGAGATTGATAGATTTTTGGACTCTAGCGGAATCGAGGGATATGGGGATCGGGCAGGAAAGTGGAGTTGAAGTTGAAGATCAGCCATGATCTCATTGAATGGCGGAGCAGGCTCGAGGGGCCGAATGGTCGACTCCTGCTCCTAGTTCTTATGTTCTTGGCTCTGCTCGGAGTGGCATGAGAGGAGCAGAGAGTTACCATGTTAGCAATCGATAGTGCAAATTGGCATTCTTCTGCTTACTTGGCACATGCTCACCTTTTTGAAATCTTTCCTAAAGTGCGTAATTTCTCTTTGTAATCTTGATATAAATCCCAGGTTTTCCATTACATACAACACGGAAGCAGGCTATTAGGCAAACACCGCATTGGTGTTTGTTCTCCACCCCAACGGTAGTCCTAATCCCAAGCGCCCACCCTGCTCCCATATCCCTTTATCTGCCTTTCCTGCTACTTCATCACTAACTCTGGTAGTGCATTTCACAGCTTCACAATCCTCTGTTCTTAAAAAGTTTCTCGACAACGTTTCTCCTGTGCGCTGTTCTAAAACTTATAGTTAATCTTATTTGACTAATGGACATCAATATATATTTTTAGGAGAGGTGTACAGATAAATTTTCTAACTGATAATAGGAACTGAGAAAACATAAGAAATAGGAGCAGGAGCAGGAGTAGGCCATTCGGCCCTTCGAGCCTATTCAATGAGATCATGGCTGATCTTCTGCCTCAACTCCATTCACCGGCCCTATTGCCATATCCCTCGATGCCCTTACTAGTCAGAAATCTATCGACTTCTGTTTTGAATATACCCAATGACTGAGCCTCCACAGCCCTCTGGGGTAGAGAATTCCAAAGATTCACCACCCTCTGTGTGAAGAAATTTCTTTTCATCTCAGTCCTGAATGGCCTACCCTTTATCCTGAGGCTGTGGCCCCTGGTTCTAGATTCCCCAGCTAAGGGAAACATTCTCCCAGCATCCACCCTATCAAGCCCTGGAATAATTTTGTATGCTTCAATGAGATCCCCTCATTCTTCTGAATTCAAGAGAATACAGGCCTAGTTTACTCAATCTCTTCTCATACGACAGTCCCGCCATCCCAGGAATCAATCTAGTGAACCTTCGTTGCACTCCCTCTATGGCAAGTATATCCTTCCTTAGGTAAGACAACCAAAATTGTACACGGTACTCCAGGTGTGGTCTCACCAAGGCCCTATATAATTGGAGTAAGACTTCTTTACTCCTGTACTCAAATCCTAATGGCTTGCTGCACCTGCACATTCACTTTCAGTGACTCATGTACAAGGACACCCAGGTCCCTTTGAACATCTACATTCCCCAATCTTTCACCATGTAGGAAATACTCTGCCTTTCTGTTTTTTCTATCAAAGTGGATAACTTCACATTTATCCACATTAGATTCCATCTGCCATGTTCTCGCCCACTCACTGAGCCTGTCGAGATCCCCTTGAAGCCTCTTCACATCCTCTTCGAAACTGACACTGCCACCTAGCTTTGTATCATCAGCAAATTTGGAAATGTTACATTTAGTCCCCTCATCCAAATCATTGATATAGACTGTGAATAGCTGGGGCCCAAGCACCAATCCTTGTGGTACCCCACTCGTCACAGCCTGCCATCGTGAAAAAGACCCGTTTATCCCTACTCTTTGTTTTCTGTCTGTTAACCAATTCTCAACCCATGCTAGTATATTACCCCCAATTCCATGTGCCCTAATTTTGTTCACCAACCTCTTGTGTGGGACCTTATCGAAGGCCTTCTGAAAATCCAGATACACCACATCTACCGGTTCCCCTTTGTCTACTCCACTAGTTACATCCTCAAAGAACTCCAATAGGTTTGTCAAACAGGATTTCCCTTTCATAAATCCATGTTGACTCTGCCCAATCTTACTATTAGTTTCTAAGTGCCCAGTTATTGCATCCTTTATAATAGATTCCATCATTTTCTCAACTATTGATGTGAGGCGAACAGGTCTGCAGTTCCCTGTTTTCTCTCTCCCTCCTTTCTTAAATAGCAGGGTTACATTTGCTATCGTCAAATCTGCAGGAACCGTTCCAGAATCTATAGAATTTTGGAAGATGACAACCAATGCGTCCACTATCCCAATGGCCATCTCTTTCAAAACCCTAGGATGTAGGTCATCCGGTCCTTGGGATTTATCGACTTTTAGTCTAATTAATTTTGCTAGTACTGTTTTTTTACTAATAATTTTTTTAAGTTCCCCATTCTCGTCACACCCTTGGTTTTCTCGTATTTCTGGGAGGTTTTTTGTGTCTTCCTCCGTGAAGACAGAAACAAAGTATTTATTTAATTTCTCTGCCATTTCCTCATTCCCCATTATAAATTCTCCCGTCACTGACTGTAAAGGACCTACATTTACCTTCGCCAGTTTTTCAGGAGCATGAACAGGCCATTCAGCCCATCGAGCCTGCTCCGCCATTTAATGAGATCATGGCTGATCTGATCTTGGGCCCAACGCCACTTTCCTGTCCGCTCCCCATAACCCTTGACTCCCCTGTTGCTCAAAAATCTGTCTATCTCCGCCTTGAATATATTCAATGACTCCGCCTCCACAGCTCTCTGGGGTAAAGAATTCCAAAGATTCAAGACCCTCTGAGAGAAGAAATTCCTCCTCATCTCCATCTTAAAAGGGTGCCCCCTTATTCTGAAACTATGCCCCCTAGTTCTAGATTTCCCCCACGAGGGAAACATCCTCCCTGCATCTACCCTGTCAAACCTTCTCAGAATCTTATGTTTCAATAAGATCACCTCTCATTCTTCTAAACTCCAATGAGTATAGGCCCCACCTGCTCAACCTTTCCTCATAAGACAACCCCTTCAACTCAGGAATCAACCTTGTGAACCTTCTCTGAACTGCCTCCAATGCAAGTATATCCCTCCTTAAATAAGGAGACCAAAACTGTACGCAGTACTCCAGGTGTGGTCTCACCAACGCCCTGTACAGTTGTAGCAGGACTTCCCTGCTTTTATACTCCAACCCCTCGCAATAAAGGCCAATATTCCATTTGCCTTCCTAATTACAGGAAACTTTGGTTTATCCGGAGGTTGAATGTCCGGAAACCTCGATCCACCGGCAGAAATCAGGAGCCGTTTTGTTAGGTTTTTTTCCTTCTCGTGGCTTTTTTTTCAACAGTCAGGCTCTGCAAAGTCTCTCTGAAGCTGTTGCTAAGCTACAGAGACGCTTCCAAGGTACGGGCAGACTGTTTAGAAGCTGTTGCTAAGCAACAGTGTTTGTTGCCAGATACGGAGCTGAAAACCTCCGTATGCTTCAACATTAGCGCTGGTTTGTCCGGCAGTTTTATAGATCGGCAACAGCTCGGTCCCGTCAGTGCCGGATATCACAAAGTTTCCTGTACTTGTATGCTAACTTTTTGTGTTTCATGTACGAGGACACCCAGATCTCTCTGTACCACAGCATTCTGTAGTCTCTATTTAAATAATATTTTGCTTTTTTATTATTTCTACCAAAGTGGATAACCTCACATTTTCCCACATTATACTCCATCTGCCAAATTTTTGCCCACTCACTTAACCTATCTATATCCCTTTGCAGGCTCTTTGTATACTCCTCACAACTTGTTTTCCCACCTATCTTTGTATCATCAGCAAATTTGGCAACAGTACACTCAGTTCCTTCATCCAAGTCATTAATTAATTAATATAAATAGTTGAGGCCCCAGCACTGATCCCTGTGGCACCCCACTAGTTACAGTTTGCCAACCTGAAAATGACCCATTTATTCCGACTCTGTTTTCTGTTAGTTAGCCAATCCTCTATCCAACCTAATATATTACCCCCAACACCGTGAGCTCTTATCTTGTGCAGTAACCTTTTTATACAAAATGCACCCTCTACTCCTACTGCCAGTTACAGGAAACTTTGGTTTATCCGGAGGTTAACTGTCCGGAATGCTCGATCCACTGGCAAAATTCAGGAGTCGGTTCAGTAAGTTTTTTTTCTTTTCGTTGCTTTTTTTTCACCAGTCAGGCTCTGCAAGGTCTAGCTAAAGCTGTTGCTTAGCTACAGAGATGCTTGCAAGCTACGGCCGACTGTTTAGAAGCTGTTGCAGCAACAGGGTTTGTTGCTAGATGTGGTAAACCACTGTTTGTATTCCTGTTTGTCCTGTTTGTATTCCACTGTGTACATGCCTGGACATGCCTCGGCTGACTCCTCCCACAGGTCCTAGTATAAAGGTGACTGCTCCCCAGCCCTTAGTATCATGGACCGGTCGACCACGCGAGGCAGACCTCCATTCTGTTGTTAATAAAAGCCTTTAGTTACTCTTCTAACTCTCAGTCTTTTATGAGTAATTGATAGCGCATCACTAGATACGGTCCGTATGTTTTAACATTAGCGCTGGTTTGTCCGGCAGTTTTGATGGGACGGCAACAGCTCGGTCCCGTCGGTGCCGGATATTACAAAGTTTCCTGTACTATATTTACCTCCACACCTCTCCAAGTATTATATTTTAAATGAAGCTTTTATTAAAATAGCTAAAAGAATTCTGAGCCTGTTACGCATTTGTCTGTTAATATTCACACAGCCTGTTTGAAGGCCTGTGTACACAGGCAAAGAAAATTACTTTACTGAACTGTCAATATATCTAATCTCTTTGCTGTTCAGAAACACCTCTAGTTACCTGTTGAACCCATTTATACTGGCTCAGTGGGTAGCACCCTTGCCTCTGAGTCAGAAGGTTGTAGGTTCAAGTCCCGCTCCAGAGACTTGAGCACAAAAATCTGACGCTCCCAGTGCAGTACTGAGGGAGCGCCGCACTCTCAGAGGTGCTGTGTGTCAGATGAGACGTTAAACCGAGGCCCCATCTACCCTCTCGGGTGGACGTAAAAGATCCCGTGGCACTAATTCGAAGAAGAGCAGGGGAGTTCTCCCCAGTGTCCTGGCCACTATTTATCCCTCAATCAACATTACTAAGGAACAGATGATCTGGTCATTATCACATTGCTGTTTGTGGGAGCTTGCTGTGCGCAAATTGGCTGCTGTGTTTCCCACATTACAACAGTGACTCCACTTCACAAAGTACTTAATTGGCCGTAAAGCACTTTGAGACGCCCGGTGGTCATGAAAGGCGCTACATAAATGCAAGTCTTTCTTTACTTCAGTGTCTTTTCTTGATGACTTATCCAAAACTCCCCTTTGGGCGAAAAAGTCCAGTCTGATTTCCCTTCTGAATTTTTAACTAGCGTTCCCTGGTATTTGAGCCCATCATCATTGTGAATTATTTGCCTGGATCAATTTTGTCAAGTCCCTTCTAATCCTGAATGGACCAAAGGTATATTTTCATTGTATAAACTGCAGTGTTTTCAGACCAATTCATCTCGGAATAACATGAGAAAAAAGCTAAGCGCAGAATTTGTTAACCGGATGACGAGGAACAGAGGGTTTTACTGAGAAATTATGCATTGTGCAGGAAGGTAACATATGTTGCAGTATATTAATTTGGTGTTAAATATCCCTTTCAGTTTTCATTAGGCTAATGAGGTAAAACAATGAACTGAAGAATATCTCCAGTGGTCCTATCAGATACTTTTACCCTTGCACAAACCTTTTAGAACGGTTATTAATGTAAATTAGGTTTTGTGGATGAGCAAATACTATTACAGCCCTTAGTGTGGACCGTATTCCATTGTGGACAATATCTCTTTTTTATTCATTGATGGGATGTGGGCGTCGCTGGCTAGGCCTGCATTTAGTGCCCATCCCTAATTGCCCTTGAGAAGATGGTGGTGAGCCGCCTTCTTGAACCGCTGCAGTCCATATGGTGTAGGTACACCCACAATGCTATTAGGAAGGGAGTTCCAGGATTTTGGCCCAGCGACAGTGAAGGAACGGCGATACAGGTCCAAGTCAGGATGGTGTGTGGCTTGGAGGGGAACTTGTAGGTGGTGATGTTCCCATGCGTCTGCTGCCCTTGTCCTTCTAAGTGGTAGAGGTCGCGGGTTTGGAAGGTGCTGTTGAAGGAGCCTTGGCGAGTTGCTGCAGTGCATCTTGTAGATGGTACACACTGCAGCCACGGTGCGCCGGTGGTGGAGGGAGTGAATGTTGAAGGTGGTGGATGGAGTGCCAATCAAGCGGGCTGCTTTATCCTGAATGGTGTCGAGCTTCTTGAGTGTTGTTGGAGCTGCACTCATCCAGGCAAGTGGAGAGTATTCCATCACACTCCTTAACTCTGCCTTGTAGATGGTGGAAAGGCTTTGGGGAGTCAGGAAGTGAGACACTTGCTGCAGAATTCCCAGCCTCTGGCCTGCTCTTGTAGCCACAGTATTTATATGGCTGGTCCAGTTCAGTTTCTGATCAATGGTAACCCCCAGGATGTTGATAGTGGGGGATTCAGCGATGGTAATGCCATTGAATGTCAAGGGGAGATGGTTAGAGTCTCGCTTGTTGGAGATGGTCATTGCCTGGCACTTGTGTGGTGCGAATGTTACTTGCCACATTCTGAATTAACTTGTTCGAGTACAGGAACAAGGATGTCTTGCTGCAGTTGTACAGGGCCTTGGTGAGACCACACCTTGAGTATTGTGTGCAGTTTTGGTCGCCTTATCTGAGGAAGGATGTTCTTGCCATGGAGGGAGTGCAGCGAAGATTCACCAGACTTATTATGTCCGTGTGTAATTGAGACACGGACTGCAGGAGTTGGTTACAGCAGGTCTTTACTGAGTGGAGACAAACTGGAACTAACTATGCAAAGTTACTACACAGGCTTATATACAGGGGTGGTCACTACTGGTACTGCAGTATACAGGGGCTGCAGAATATAGTTCCTTCTGCAAAGTACATACACTACAATTCCTCCCCTTTTAGCTAAACAGTACATAACATTCGATTAATAATTAAATAACATATTTACAATTACAGTTGTCATATACATTAGCTGAAGTTAAGCAATTATAAGTTCAGTCTTTGAGGAGGCTTCCTGATTCTGTCTGGATAACGCCTCTTTGGGGTATCAGGTTCTTCTGGCAGAGTTGATTCGGAATCAACGTCGTTTTGGGTTCGTCTGCTTCCAATATTCCCGCTTCTGAGGTAGATGCAATTGGTACTTCGGTTTCATCACCAGGTGTATCGGATCTTGGTGTGGAATTGACGTTTTCCAGTGACTCTAGAATCTGGTCAGCATGGCGTCTTACAATGCTCTCTCCAACGTCCACGGTATACATTAGAGGTCCTTGCCGTGTACAGATCGTTCCTGGCTGCCATTTCTCTGCGCGGTAGTCCCGGGCCAAAACTGGTTGACCTATCTTAAAACTCCTGGTCGGCCTTTCATTCATATTCTGAAACTGCCTGTTCTCCACATCTCTTATGTTTGGCTTAACCAAATCCAAGCGGCATCGTAGTCTTCGATTGAAGAACATCATGGCTGGAGTTTGGTTGGTAACCGCATGTGTCGCATTCCGGTAGGCAAACAAGAAGTTATTCACCTTGTGTTGTAGGGGTATGTCTTCATTACACATTGCCTTGATAGCCTTCTTGAATGTTTGAACGAACCTCTCAGCCAATCCATTGGTGGCTGGATGATATGGGGCGGATGTGTAATGCTTAACACCATTGTTCTTTAAGAACCTCCGGAACTCTTCAGACACAAACTGTGGTCCTTTGTCGGAGCAAATCTGTTCAGGCAGCCCATTTCTGGCGAATATGGTTCGTAAGACTGTGATAGTTTTTTCTGTGGTGGTTGAGGACATTTTTATTACCTCTGGCCACTTTGTGCATCCACCGCAATTAAAAACATCAAGTCCATAAATGGACCAGCAAAATCAATGTGCACCCTTTGCCATGGAGATGAGGGCCACTCCCATGGATGCAGAGGAGCTTGTGGTGGGGCGTTTTGGTCCTTCTGGCATCCTGCACAGCTCTTGGTCATCTCTTCGATTTCTCTATCGATTCCCGGCCACCACACAAACGCTCTGGCTAAGTTCTTCATTTTTACCCCTCCCAGATGACCCTCATGAAGCTCATTGAGCACTCTATCCTTCAATTTGGGTGGAATTACTACTCTGGATCCACACATCAAGGTTCCTCTGCACACTGACAGCTGTTCTCTTCTCGGTGAGAATGCTGGCAACAGTGGTTCGCCATATGCTGGCCATCCCTTCACCATTAAATCATAGACCCAGGAGAGTGTCGGGTCATTTCGCGTTTCCTTTTCTATGTTTGCATTCGTCACAGGGAGACGTTCGACTATGGTCGAGTGGAATATCTCCACTGGATCCACTGCAGGTGCTTCTTCCACCGTCGGCAACGGTAGGCGCGACAATCCATCAGCATTCCCATGCTGTTTAGTTCCTTTGTACTCGATGTCATATTGGTGTGCCCCTAGGAAAAGGGACCACCTCTGTAGCCGTTGTGCTGTCATTATCGGGACGCCCTTCTGAGGGTTGAAAATGGAGACAAGAGGTTGATGATCAGTTAGTAGAGTAAATTTCTGACCGTGCAGGTAGTGATTGAACTTCTTCACCCCCCACACCAGGCTGAGGGCCTCTCTGTCAATCTGGGCGTAGTTACGCTCGGCTGAAGTTAACGAGCGTGACGCAAAAGCTATCGGCCTCTCTGAACCATCAAGGAATTTATGTGACAGTACCGCTCCAATGCCGTAGGGAGACGCATCACACGCCAGTCTTATCGGTAGTGATGGGTTGTAGTGAGCCAATACTTCTCTTGAAGTGATTAGGTCTTTACTCTTCTGAAAGGCCCGCTTACATTCATCGCTCCATTTCCATGCTACTCCAGTTTGTAGTAGGGCGTTCAGTGGGTGCAGAATTGTGGACAAATTCGGCAAAAACTTATGGTAGTAATTCACCAATCCGAGGAATGACCTCAGTTGCGACACATTTTTGGGCGCTGGAGCCTTAACTACCGCTTCAATTTTGTCAGGGGACTTATGTAACCCCTCTTCATCAATCACGTGGCCACAATACGATATCTGTTTCTTAAAAAACTCGCACTTGGGGCGATTGGCTCGTAGCCCATGTTCTCTTAGTCTAGTGAGCACCTGCTCTAGGTTGGCAAGGTGTTCACTGTCATCTTCACCTGTCACTAGGATGTCGTCCAAGTAACACTGAGTCCCCGGAATCCCTTGCAGGACTTGTTCCATCGTTCTTTGCCATATCGCCGGAGCTGATGCTACTCTGAATACTAGTCGATTATACTGGTAAAGACTTTTGTGAGTGTTTATCGTGAGATACTTCCTAGAGGATTCTTCAACCTCCATCTGCAAATATGCTTGTGCTAGGTCAATTTTTGTAAAACGCTTCCCTCCAGATAGTGAGGCGAAAATATCTTCTATCCTCGGGAGAGGATATTGTACTGTGTGAAGGACTGGGTTCACCGTCACCTTGAAGTCCCCACAGATGCGAACCTTCCTTGGCTCTTCAGACTTATTGTTTAACGTTTTCTTCATGACAGGAACGATGGGTGTCACCCACTCGCTCCAGTCTACCTTAGATAACACGCCTGCATTCTCCAGATTCTCCAGCTCTGCCTCGACGGCTGGGCGAATTGCATATGGTACCGGACTTGCTTTGAAAAACTTGGGAATTGCATTCTCTTCTATTTTTATCGAGGCGGTTACGCCTTTAAGAGTTCCCAGTTCTTGTTAAAATACCTCTTTGGCGTTAGCTAAGATTTTTGACAATCGTCCAGGTGTGACGTCGTCATCCTTTTTACCAGCCACCGTCAGTGCCTGAATGGAGTGCCAGTCTAAACTTATCTTTCTGATCCATTCACGTCCCAATAACGGTGGTCCACCATCTTGCAGTATGTACAGATACAATTTCTGTATTTCCTTGCCGTTGTATTCGACAGGCACCCTTATTTTCCCTCTGGGGTATACTTTTTGGCCCGTATACGTCTTCAAGACAATGGATGTCTCTTTCAAGGGTATGTGTGAGAATAGCCGCTCGTAGTCTCGTCGATTCATGACGGTCAGGGCTGATCCTGTATCCAATTCCATTTTGACTTGGGACCCTGCTATCGTGAGGGTGACCCAAATGGTTCGGTGATCCTCTTTTGCGATTACGTTGTGAAGTTTGAGACAGCTTAGTCTCTTGTTCCCGGATTCACTATCGCTCATCTGGTCTTTGGAACTACTGTCCGTCATCTTTTGTACTTTCCCGTACTGTTCCTTAGTAGCCTTTTTGTTGTCGTTAGTCTTCTTCCCAGACCTGCAAACTCGTGCAATGTGTCCCATCTTTCCGCATTGCCTGCATATTTTGTCCTTGGACCAGCAGTCCTTCTGGTCATGGGTTGTTCTGCCGCAGCGATAACATTTTTCAAATCCCCGTGTCATTTCATGGGTGCCGTATTCCTGTGGCTTTTGCTGTATTTCCGCAGCTGCCCTTGCTGCTGCTTCGTACGATACTGCCACGCTGAAAGCCTTATCGAGCGTCAGCTCTTTCTCTGAGAGTAACCTCTTCTGGGTTCCTTCACTCAGGAGTCCACAGACAATTTGTCCCGTAGGGTATCTGCCAGTCCTGCTCCGAACTGGCAGTGCTTTGATAGCTTGCATAGTTCCGAAAGGTAATCAGCATTGCTCTCATCTTTATGCTGATTTCTCCTGTGGAATTTAAATCTTTCTGCTATCAGCAGCGGTGTAGGATTTAGGTGTTCCTGTAGGATATCAACAATTTTGTTAAAACTCTTCGCCATCGGTTTGGCTGGAGTAATCAGGTTCCGCAATAGGCCGTACGTTCTTGCGCCCATTAAGTTTAGTAGTACCGATGCCTTTTTCTCATCGGCTACTTCGTTTGCCTCGCAATATACTTTGACTCTTTCCACATACGTGGTCCAATCTTCTATTGCATTATCGAAGGCAGTGATATTGCCTGTCTTCGGCATCTTGGAAATCTAAGATGGCGCCTCCCGCGCTTTGCCTTCTTCCCCGATTTAACAAAATGGCGCCTCCCGCGCTTCCCGTCTTCTCCGCTGTTGCTGGCGTTTTATGCCTTGATGGCGACGCCCTATGGTCTTCGCGCACTTCCCCCCGCGCTGCTGCTAACACCGCTCTCCGCGGTTCCCATGGCAAACTGCAGCTCCTCGTGGCTTTCTGCGCTTCTAATTTCTTTTATTTCCCCGTCGTCGGAGCAACCCTGCGGGACACTTTCCTCCCTCTTCTCGGGTCTGTACGCTGCCCGGCTTCGTAGCACCGGCCGCGCCCTGTGTGCTCCACCCTCTCTGTCTCTCTCTCCTCTTCCCGACAACGCTGCTCGGCCCCGTTGAAAAGCCACCCGATCGAGCTCTAGCCCGCCGCAGCCCAGGAAGGATCAGTGTACTACCTGCCACCAGCCCGATTAGCTGGAACACCATCGACAGGATAGCCAAGCCCCGCTCTCAACAGCCTCTCCTGCAAATCTTTCACTCCGATGAATCAGAGGCGGTTGCCCATGGTCGACGCCCGTTTCTTCTGATTGTTTTTTTTTTCTTTTCTTCCTTCTGGCCTCGACCTCTGACAACTTTGCTTCAGGGATGGATCCCCATGAGGTGGTGCAGACTGTAGGTAAGTTCGGATCTGCTCGTCGCCAGTATTATGTCTGTGTGTAATTGAGACACGGACTGCAGGAGTTGGTTATAACAGGTCTTTACTGAGTGGAGACAAACTGGAACTAACTATGCAAAGTTACTACACAGGCTTATATACAGGGGTGGTCACTACTGGTACTGCAGTATACAGGGGCTGCAGAATATAGTTCCTTCTGCAAAGTACATACACTACAAGACTGATACCTGGGATGGCAGGAATGATGTATAAGGAGAGATTGGGTCGATTGGGCTTATACTCGCTGGAGTTTAGAAGAATGAGAGGGGATCTCATTGAAACTTATAAAATTCTAACAGGACTAGACAGACTAGATGCAGGAAGGATGTTCCCGATGGCCGGGGAGTCCAGAACCAGGGGTCATAGTCTAAGGATAAGGGGTAAGCCATTTAGGACTGATGAGGAGGAATTTCTTCACCCAGAGAGTGGTGAACCTGTGGAATTCTCTACCACAGAAGGCAGTTGAGGCCAATTCATTAACTATATTCAGGAAGGAGTTGGATATATTTCTTAAGGCTAAAGGGATCAAGGGATATGGGGAGAAGGCAGGGACAGGGTACTGAGTTTGGATGATCAGCCATGATCTCATTAAATGGCGGAGCAGGCTCAAGGGGCCGAATGGCCTTCTATGTTCTATCTTCTATGTTTCTATGTTATCAAACTTGGGCATTGGTGCCATAGCCACAGCACTGCACCACAGATTTTCTTTGGTTGCTCACACAAAAGCAATTTTGATCTTAAACAAATATATATTTGGGCCTTTACACATCTCACCGTTTGGTCCCACAACACAAGCCCTCCACTTAGTGCCAGTGCCACATCGAGACCTACTCTTTTTGTGAGACCTCAGTAAGTTTATCGAGTGAATCACGCAGACCCAGGTTCAGTATTTGATAACATTGAAGGCTGAGTAAACTGATCTCAGCCAGAGCAGCATTTGGGCACTACACTTTGCCTCAGTGCCCTTGGCTTAGTGTGGACACAGTTGCCAAAGATTCCCCACTCCCGCTTGTTATGGCCTATGCTGGAAGCCGTTGTCTTCTTCTTAGGCAGACCCTCGGAACCGAGGATGACTTGCTTCCACATTAAAAATGAGTTCTCAGGTGACTGATGAGTCCAATGCGGGACCTACAGTCTCTGTCACAGGTGGGGCAGACGGTGGTTGAAGGGGTGGGTGGGTGGGGTGCTTGGGTTGACGTGCGCTCCTTCTGCTGTTTGCGCTTGGCTTCCGCTTGCTCCCGGCGAAGAGACTCAAGGTGTTCGGCGCCTTCCTGGATGCTTCTCCTCCACTTTGTGCGGTCTTGGGCCAGGGATTCCCAGGTGTCGATGGGGATGTTGCATTTTTTCAAGGAGGCTTTGAGGGTGTCCTTGAAGCGGTTCCTCTGCCCAACTGGGGCTCTCTCGCCGTGCCGGAGCTCCAAGTTGAGCGCTTGTTTTGGGAGTCTCGTATCGGGCATGCGGCTGATGTGGCCTGTCCATCGGAGCTGATCGAGCGTGGTCAGAGCTTCGATGCTGGATGTACACTCGAATCGAGCACCACTCTAATGTCTTGCCGCGCACAGCTGGAGAGCCAGCCTACCTTCACTGTCAACACTATGAATAATGGGGGGCCATTTGGAGAAGGTACCAGAGTGTTCCTGGCACCCATAGAACCACTCCCTAAAATGGAACGAAAGGGTTGTGGAAGGAGGGAACAAGTTTGGGGAGAAAAAAGCCCCTCACTCCCTGGACTCCAAAGTTGTACTGCAACATCACATTGTGTGAGAATACACCAAACATGTATTTGGGATGGTGCACATGTTATCCCAGTTATCATCTGAACCCAGTCAGCTTGTCTTTCATGCCCTGGCTATTGAAAGGGAACAAGCCAAAGGATGACTTTTTTTCTGGATTCGAGAAAACGTTCCAACAGTTAAGAGTATGGTGCAAAAATGGGGGGGGAAATATTGTCTGATATTTAGCCAAAACAAACTAGATCCATTAGCCTTTGAGATCCCTTACATCCTGAAATCTGTCCAGCATTTGCTGAGCTTGGATCTGAAACAAAGTAATTTCAAGTGCCACCTTCCATGTCTACGTTTGGAACGGTTTTCTTGAGCATCACATTATGAGTTTGGAAATCTCATTCGAGTGATTTCCATCCTCGAGATTTAAATCTGCTGCTTCCTCAATTCATGCTCCACCTTGAACTGTGTTTAAAATTTCTTCTTTCAACTGAGGAGTCAATAAGACGTGAGTTTTCAAACTGATGTATGCCATCGTGATATGATGACTGAGCTGTTCCTCATCTCACACCCTTATGTAAGGTGATCTTGGAATTTCATTTGCACCAGGAAATCATCATTAAACCTTTTTAATCTCGACACAAATCAGAATTGATTGTGGATCCTAAACGTGTTTTGACCAGGGCCACTAGAAAATCGTGACTGTTTTTGTCGCATTATCTATGATCATCATGCCACCTTGATGTCTCCCCCTCTCCCCATCAAAAAAATCATCCTGCTCTGCTTCCCAACTCAACCTCACTGCTGTTCTTGGCTGCTACCTATTCTACTGCAATAGATGTGCCAGATCAGGAGAAGTGCACCAGTCGCTGAAGGTAAGCATGCAGGTGCAGCAGGTGGTTAAGAAGGCAAATGGTATGTTGGCCTTCGTAGCGAGAGGATTCGAGTACAGGAGCAAGGATGTCTTGCTGCAGTTGTACAGGGCCTTGGTGAGACCACACCTTGAGTATTGTGTGCAGTTTTGGTCTCCCTATTTGAGGAAGGATGTTCTTGCCATGGAGGGAAGATTCACCAGACTGATACCTGGGATGGCAGGAATGACATATGAGGAGAGATTGAGTCGATTGGGCTTATACTCGCTGGAGTTTAGCAGAATGAGAGGGGATCTCATTGAAACTTATAAAATTCTAACAGGACTGGACAGACTAGATGCAGGAAGGATGTTCCTGATGGCGGGGGAGTCCAGAACCAGGGGTCACAGTCTAATGATAAGGGGTAAGCCATTTAGGACAGAGATGAGGAGGAATTTCTTCACCCAGAGAGTGGTGAACCTGTGGAATTCTCTACCACAGAAGGCAGTGGAGGCCAATTCATTAAATATATTCAAGAAGGAGTTAGATATATTTCTTAAGGCTAAAGGGATCAAGGGATATGGGGAGAAGGCAGGGACAGGGTACTGAGTTTGGATGATCAGCCATGTTCACATTAAATGGCGGAGCAGGCTCGAGGGGCCGAATGGCCTACTCCTGCTCCTATCTTCGATGTTTCCATCCCCGGGAGCAGCAGCGGCATTAGATGGGGAGCCAGGAGTAGTGCTGAGGAGTAAATCTTAAAAGACCGGCTCTGTGAACCGAGAAGGGGGAGGGGTGAGGGAAGGGAGTTGGGACAAAAAGTACCAGTATGAACTGAGGAAGAGGGAAAAGAGTGCTACTGTGAACAGGGCAGGAAAAGGAACCACAGCGGGTCTGCGAATTGGGAAGGGACAGGAAATTAACAATTTCATAACCATTTTGTATTCGATAAAACTGTTTTAAAATGATTTTAACAATCTAATTTAGTAACAGAGTGCTAATACATATCCAAGGGAAAGGAGGGAAAATCCCTGAAAGTTTAATGACCGTCTTTACAATTTTCCAGTTGCCCTGGTATTAAAGTGTCGGGTCAAATATTGTGATCAGGAAAAATCCCAACTGGAAATAGGGTGGAATGCAAATCGCATCGACTTGATGTCAAGAGTGCAGACCTCACTGCAATTTCTGGGATCAGCAACTTTTTAATATTTAGGGTGAGTTCCGGGTGTGAGCAATGCAACGGATTGAGAGCTTGACTGTGGGAAGCAGGAAATGGCATTCTGCTACAGGATTTAAAGATCTTTACCGGGGTTAAAAGGTTAGGCATCATCATCATTGGTTTTCGAGCCCCTAACGAAGTTCTTGGCCAAAAAATGTCTATGACATCAGCTGGAGGGCAGAGAGCTCCCTGTATTTTTTTTTTATTCATTGATGGGATGTGGGCGTCACTGGCTGGCTACGCCTGCATTTAGTGCCCATCCCTAATTGCCCTTGAGAAGATGGTGGTGAGCCGCCTTCTTGAACCGCTGCAGTCCATATGGTGTAGGTACACCCACAATGCTGTTAGGAAGGGAGTTCCAGGATTTTGGCCCAGCGACAGTGAAGGAACGGCGATACAGGTCCAAGTCAGGATGGTGTGTGGCTTGGAGGGGAACTTGTAGGTGGTGATGTTCCCATGCGTCTGCTGCCCTTGTCCTTCTAAGTGGTAGAGGTCGCGGGTTTGGAAGGTGCTGTTGAAGGAGCTTTGGCGAGTTGCTGCAGTGCATCTTGTAGATGGTACACACTGCAGCCACAGTGCGCCGGTGGTGGAGGGAGTGAATGTTGAAGGTGGTGGATGGAGTGCCAATCAAGCGGGCTGCTTTATCCTGAATGGTGTCGAGCTTCTTGAGTGTTGTTGGAGCTGCACTCATCCAGGAATGCCTTGTAGATGGTGGAAAGGCTTTGTGGAGTCAGGAGGTGAGACACTCGCCGCAGAATTCCCAGCCTCTGGCCTGCTCTTGTAGCCACAGTATTTATATGGCTGGTCCAGTTCAGTTTCTGATCAATGGTAACCCCCAGGATGTTGATTAGTGGGGGATTCAGCGATGGTAATGCCATTGAATGTCAAGGGAAGATGTTTAGAGTCTCGCAACTGTATGTCAGACGGATCCACGGAAGTGGCTGCTGCAGGGGGTAAAGCAGAGGAGGGAGGCCTTGTTTGGAATGGAGTGGCGCAGGTCTACCCAGGAGAGCTGCTCAGGGGACCTGGCAATGGGGCGGCCAAGGCAGTGACTGTCAACTCTCCTCTGGTCCATTCTGGGGAAAAAAGCTCACTAACCTTGCCAGGTCAGTCAAGGTAAGAGCAGTCGGCCACACCTTTCAAGAATGCAATCTGTTAAACTACCCATCAGTGCCCATGATGGAGCGTGGTGCCCTTTAGTTCCTCAGCCGTCACTTGCAAGTGTTCCTTCATGCACATCCTCGCCTGCTCTCAGCTTATAAAAAGCCTTGCATGGTGAGTAACTGCCTGTTGCTTGCACATGTCAGCATGTCCCTAATGACCTGCAGATTGAGAACTAGATACAACTATGTCATGCTAACAAAGGGTAATAGCCCCTTTTTTCTTTTTCAAGGACAAGGAAGTCCATTGCAGGTGAGAGAGATTTGTAACAGGTGGCGGACTCCCAAACCGCCACCCTCTCGCTCCTTATGAAAAAGGAGCACTCCGAATTATGAGAAGGGAGGTTGTTGGGGGTCTCGTAGATGGGGAAGTAGGAGGGCACGTGGCAGCTCTGGGTTCTGGATGATGATCTGCTTCTCTTCCTTCTCCTGTTATAACTTGCATTAACTGTCAGTTAACCATATCATGAAATCCTTATATCATAAGAACATAAGAAATAGGAGCAGGAGTAGGCCATTTGGCCCTTCAATAAGATCATGGCTGATCTTTGACCTCACCTCCACTTTCCTGCACTATCCCCATATCCCTTGATTCCCTTAATATCCAAAAAGCTCGGTCTTGAATATACTCAACGACTGAGCCTCCACAGCCCTCTGGGGTAGAGAATTCCAAAGATTCACCGCCCTCTGTGTGAAGAAATTCCTCCTCATCTCAGTCCTAAATGGTCGACCCCTTATTCTGAGACTGTGACCCCTGGTTCTAGACTCTCCAGCCAGGGGAAAACATCCTCCCTGCATCTACCCTGTCAAGCTCTGTAAGAATGTTGTATGTTTCAATGAGATCACCTCTCATTCTTCTAAACTCCAGAGAATACAGACCTAGTCCACTCAATCTCTCCTCATAGGACAATCCCCCCATCCCAGGAATCAGTCTAGTGAACCTTCGTTGCACTCCCTCTATGGCAAGTCACTTTTTTTTCTGCTTAAAGTGATGTTCGGTGCACTCCTCAGAAAATACTCCAAATAGGTAAGAAACCTTTGGGCATGATTAAGCATTTAAACCTGAATCCACTTTGTAATCTAATCTTAAAACCACAAATCACTTTAGACAGCTACAGGGCTGCTGCTAGAAGCAGCCTGCACCCATGTCGATACTAAAAATTATTGCTTTGACCTACCAAACAAGGGTGACTTCTAATTTGCCACATCTGTCCTGACCAGCTGCCTCATCTTGAACACGAGGTAACACTTGAAGAAGAAAGTTAGATGACCGCCAAGTCTTGTAACATAGTCTTCATCCATCAAACGAAACTATCCTGCACAAAGCAAGATCCCACTGGCCCAGCCCTGCGATCCTTGGGAAAGCACTGCAAATATTTACATACCGGCTGCTCTGAAAGAACACATTTATAATTTTGCTCGAAATGGTGGAGAGGAAAGCTTCATGAAGGCGTTCACATTATCTCCACACGTTGCGACCAGAGCAATTCTCACCCCTGGTTTTTAAATGCCCTCCTTGCACATTTCCCTCCCCGTGCTCCTGTTATGTACTGCAGCTTGATATGTACGCACACAGTTACACATATAAGATATAACATTCACATGCCATGAACCTACATACTTGATCATCACATGTATTTATTTTCAAGCAAATTATGCATAATAGCACCCATAATCAGTTCAGTATTGTACTGCTCTAAGCATGTAACACCTTTACAATTGGACTAAAGGAAAAACACATTCAGTAGGGCCATTTGCAACAAAGGTTTTTTTTTTTAAAAACACAAAGCATTACATTTTTAATATTAATGCCACAAAATTAAAGGCAAACATATACTATTGCTACTTCAATAGATGATTACATTACCATCGATTTTGCAATGAAACGACAGCTTCTTAGTAACGCGGTCATTTATTCAGAAATGAATGAAGTGCTTAATACATACCAGTCAGTTTGTTTTTGATCATCGGGTCACATCTTGGCTGTGATGGATAGTGTGCTAAACCGCCACGAGACGGGAGAAGCAATCTGGCATTCAGACGTGGTACTGCAGGTTTTGACATTGATGACTGAGGGATTTGGAAATTCTCAGGCTCGACCAAAAAACATACCAAGTTGCATCAAACGGTGGCCAGAAACCCATCCAGATGCCCCCCAAAAAACCGCAAAGCCAAACACGGGCCTGGAAAAAAAAAAAATGCAATTAATCCATTCAATACACTGACATACATTGCAGTCTCATTGTTAAACAAGCACTTTTTTTTTCATCTGATGCAGCACTCTGGAGCAATCTCCTGTTTCTAAGGAGCGTTTCCATGGAAACTACAAGTACGTGCGAATTAGAAATGTGTTTTGCTTCCAAGCCATCGCCCTGATGCTCTTATGGACGGGTCAGTCCAGATTGGTAAACCTGCCAATGGACAGATGTTTCCTTAACGCGATAAATTCAATTTGACACACTAATGATTATCATTCGGGACCCTTTCTTTAAAAGAACGAATTTTTAACCCAACCTCTGATTCTGCATGGGTTATTCGCTCATTACTGTTTTGGGTCTCGGCATTGCATAATCTCACACATATGCGTGTACACTCGGTACCTACAAATTGTATTTGTAAAATTTATATTGTATTTCTACAGCGCCTTTCTCGACCATCAGACGTCCCAAAGCGCTTTACAGCCAATGAAGTACTTTTGAAGTGTAGTCACTGTTGTAATGTAGGAAACGCGGCAGCCAATTTGCACACAGCAAGCTCCCACAAACAGCAACGTGATAATGACCAGATAACCTGTTTCTTAGTGATGTTGGTTGAGGGATAAATATTGGGCCCAGGACACTGGGATTAACTCCCCCGCTCTTCTTCGAAATAGTGCAGTGGGATCTTTTACGTCCACCTAAGAGGGCAGACAGGGCCTCGGTTTAACGCCTCATCCAATGACGGCACCTCCGACAGTGCAACTCTCCCTCAGTACTGCCCCTCCGACAGTGCGGCGCTCCCTCAGCACTGCCCCTCCGACAGTGCGGCGCTCCCTCAGCACTGCCCCTCCGACAGTGCGGCGCTCCCTCAGCACCGCCCCTCCGACAGTGCGGCACTCCCTCAGCAGTGCCCCTCCGACAGTGCGGCGCTCCCTCAGTACCGCCCCTCCGACAGTGCGGCGCTCCCTCAGTACCGCCCCTCCGACAGTGCGGCGCTCCCTCAGTACCGCCCCTCCGACAGTGCGGCGCTCCCTCAGTACTGCACTGGACGTGTTGGCCTGGATTTTTGTGCTCAAGTCTCTGGAGTGGGACTCGAACCCATGACCTTCCCTCTCCGAGGCGAGTGTGCGAGCCACTGACTGACGCAAAAGACAGAAACAGAATAAATGTTGATATCTCCTTTGTAGTCTGAAACCTTAGAAAGAACTTTATGTACATTTTGGGTGGCCCTTACTGTAGCTGCGAAGCAATTGCTGAAGTCCTGAGCTCCCAATCGTAGTCTGGGTCGGAGTTTGGTGGAAGACTGGAAGCAGGCTGGTTGGCTAACCTTTTAATCATTGAGTGGTAAAAAGTGTCCGCCTGCTCGTATGTAAAAACGTTTAGAAAATGTTAGTAACAGAAAGTGTTTGATCTGAACAAATGCAATGGAAAATGCATGACAGGAGCATATTCTAAGCAAAATTTATTAGACTTTTAAAAAGGTGTGTTTGTTTCTGGATGAATCTTGTTGATAAATTGACTATTTTCTGTGCCAAATATTTGCTGCAGAATACTGCCTATCTGAAAGAAGTTACAAGGCAGTATTATTCTAATCAAGGGTTCATATGGTCATTTATAACCATGACCTAAACCCCAGGGTTTGGTTACAAACCTGCAGTCGCTGCCTGATGTGTTACTTGACTTGCACGCCGTTCCATGTTGTACTTTTGTCCTCCGTATTGGGACCTCCAAAAAAGACAGTTAATGCTCGTGACCTTTAATTATTCAAAACTATTCAGAAATAATTCAATCCCTAAATACAGTACAGTATTGATCTCCTTATTTAAGGAAGGATGTAAATGCGTTGGAAGCAGTTCAGAGAAGGTTTACTAGACTAATACCTGGAATGGGTGGGTTGTCTTATGAGGAAAGGTTGGACAGGCTAGGCTTGTATCCACTGGAGTTTAGAAGAGTAAGAGGTGACTTGATTGAAACATATAAGATCCTGAGGGGTCTGGACAGGGTGGATGTGGAGAGGATGTTTCCTCTTGTGGGAGAATCTAGAACTAGGAGTCACTGTTTAAAAATAAGGGGTCGCCCATTTAAGACTGAGATGAGGAAAAAAAAATTCTCACGAGGGAGGTGAGTCTTTGGAACTCTCTTCGTCAGAACGCGGTGGAAGCAGAGTCATTGAATATTTTTAAGGCAGAGGTAGATAGATTCTTGGTGAGCAAGGGGGTGAAAGGGGTAGGCGGGAATGTGGAGTAATCAGATCAGCCATGATCTTATTGAATGGCGGAGCAAGCTCGAGTGGCCGACTCCTGCTTCTAATTCGTATGTTCGTATGTACCCTTGCTTCCCAAATGAGACGTAAAGAGGTTGGGAGAGACAGGAGGCAAACGCCAAGGATAGAAACATAGAAGATAGTAGCAGGAGTAGGCCATTCGGCCCCTCGAGCCTGCTCCGCCATTCAATGCGATCATGGCTGATCATCCAAATTCAGTACCCTGTCCCTGCTTTCGCCCCATATCCCTTGATCCCCTTAGCCTTAAGAAATATATCTAACTCCTTCTTGAATATATTTAATGAATTGGCCTCAACTGCCTTCTGTGGTAGAGAATTCCACAGGTTCACCACTCTCTGGGTGAAGAAATTCCTCCTCATCTCAGTCCTAAATGGCTTACCCCTTATCCTTAGACTGTGACCCCTGGTTCTGGACTCCCCCGCCATCAGGAACAGCCTTCCTGCATCTAGTCTGTCTAGTCCTGTTAGAATTTTATACGTTTCAATGAGATCCCCTCTCATTATTCTAAACTCTAGCGAATATAAGCTTAATCGACCCAATCTCTCTTCATACGTCATTCCTGCCATCCCAGGTATCAGCCTGGTGAATCTTCGCTGAACTCCCTCCATGGCAAGAACACCCTTCCTCAGATAAGGCGACCAAAACTGCTCACAATACTCAAGGTGTGGTCTCACCAAGGCCATGTACAACTGTAGCAAGACCTCCTTGCTCCTGTACTCGAATCCTCTCGCTATGAAGGCCAGCATACCATTTGCCTTCTTAACCGCCTGCTGTACCTGCATGCTTATCTTCAGCGACTGGTGTGCAAGGACACCCAGGTCCCGTTGCACTTCCCCTTTTCCCAATCTATTCCCATTCAGATAATCTGCCTTTCTGTTTTTGCCACCAAAGTGGATAACCTCGCATTTATCCACATTATACTGCATTTGCCTTGCATCTGCCCAATCGCCCAACTTGTCCAAATCATATTGGAGTTTCTCTGCATCCTCCTCACAGCACACACGCCCACCCAGCTTTGTGTCGTCTGCAAACTTGGAGATATTACATCTAGTTCCCTCGTCTAGATCATTAATATATATTGTGAATAACTGGGGTCGTAGCACCAATCCCTGCGGTACCCCACTAGTCTCTGCCTTCCACTTGGAAAAAGACCAGTTTATTCCAACTCTTTGCTTCCTGTCTGCCAACCAGTTTTCTATCCAAGTCAGTACCTTACCCCCAATCCCATGTGCTTTAACTTTGCACGCTAGTCTGTTGTGCAGGACTTTCTGAAAGTCCAAATACACCACATCCACTGGTTCTCCCTTATCTATTCTACCAGTTACATCCTCAAAAAATTCCAGTAGATTAGTCAAGCACGATTTACCTTTTGTAAATCCATGTTGACTTTGTCCGATCCTGTCACTTTTCCAAGTGCTCTGCTATTACATCTTTTATAATGGACTCTAGCATTTTCCCCACTACCGATGTCAGGCTTACTGGTCTATAATTCCCTGTTTTTTCTCTACCACCTTTTTAAAATAGTGGGGTTACATTAGCTACCCTCCAATCCATGGGAACTGTTCCAGAGTCTACAGAATTTTGGAAGATGACCAGCAATGCATCTACTATTTCTAGGGCCACTTCCTTAAGTACCCTAGGATGTAGATTATCAAGCCCTGGAGATTTATTGGCCTTCAATCCCATCAATTTCCCTAACGCCATTTCCCTACAAATACTGATTTCATTCAGTTCCTCCCTCTCATTAGATCCTATGTTCCCCGACATCTCTGGGAGTTTATTTGTGTCCTCCTTTGTGAAGACAGAACGAAAGTATGTATTTAATTAGTCTGCCATGTCTTTGTTCCCCATTATAAATTCCCCTGATTCTGGCTGCAAGGGACCTACGCTTGACTTTACCAATCTTTTTCTCTTCACATATCTATGGAAGCTTTTACAGTCAGTTTTTATGTTCCCTGCAAGCTTACTCTCATACTCTATTTTCCCCCTCTTAATTAATCCCTTTGTCCTCCTTTGCTGAATCCTAAACTGCTCCCAGTCCTCAGGTTTGCTGCTTTTTCTAGCCAATTTATATGTCCTCTCCTTGGATCTTATGCTATCCCTAATTTCCCTTGTTAGCCAATGTTGAGTCACTTTTTTATTTTTATGCCAAACAGGGATGAACAAATTCTGTAGTTCATCCATGCGATCTTTAAATGTTTGCCATTGCCTATTCACCGTCAACCCTTTAAGTAACATTCCCCAATCCATCCTAGCCAACTCGCGCCTCATACCATCGTTTCCTTTATTTAAATTCAGTACCCAAGTCTCTGAATCAACTACTTCATTCTCCATCTTAATGAAGAATTCGATCATATTATGATCGCTCCTCCCCAATGGGCCTCGCACAACAAGATTGCTAATTAATCCTTTCTCATTACATAATACCCAGTCTAAAATGACCTGATCTCTAGTTGGTTCCTGGACATATTGTCACTAATTTGGTTAGCCCAATCTATATGTAGGTTAAAGTCACCCATAATCACTGCTGTGCCCTTATTGCACGCGACTCTAATTTCCCATTTAATGCCTACCGCAACCTCAGCATTACTGTTTGGGGGTCTGTATACAACTTCCACTAACGTTTTCTACCCCATGGTATTTCTCAGCTCTGCACATACAGATTCCACATCATCAGAGCTAATATCCTTCCTTACTATTGTGTTAATCTCCTCTTTAACCAGCAATGCTACCCCACCGCCTTTTCCTTTTTGCCTGTCCTTCCTGAATATTGAATACCCCTGGATGTTGAATTCCCAGCCCTGGTCACCCTGGAGCCATGCCTCCGTAATCCCAATTATATCATATCTGAGAAAGAGGTCACGGACAGCCTGATTCTAACAGGGAATAGTGAAGCTGACAGCTGGCTAGCATGGTAAATATGAGAAAATCCAGCACATCAGCAAGGCTGTTGACTCGTGGGTGAAAATCTGTATGTAATAAGATTTTGAATATTGCAATTTCAAAATCTCACTACAGTACTTTGAAAAATGAGTAAAAACTGAAAGTGAAAAAGCACAAAGGGTTCATTATCATCTGGCAGCGTGCTTGCGTAAAATTCTTTTGTGCGTTATTTCACACCAGTTGTTAACTCGTTTAAATGGGTGAACAAAATAATGCATAAAATTTTACACAAACCAGAGCAACTTATTGCCCCAATGTATGGTAAAACAGTGCTAAATTCTCGAATGAAATACGTCTACCACAATGTAAAGCGGTGCAAGCCCACACAATATAATACTGTATGATGGAAACTCCGTATATGCTTCAGTCCTCACTCTATCTTCATTGTTCTCTCGCTTGTTCATTCGCTCCCTCCCTCTCTCTCGCTGACAGGAGGATTTTGTTCCCATCAGTATCCTGCAGAGACCATAGCCAGAAGCAGTGGCTCTGCTATCAGATTGCAGCGCACTCCAGGTTGAACTTGCTGGCTTCAGAGATGAGCTCCTCCACGACGGGACTGAAATCCGTGGATTACGAGATCTTCGGGGATGTGCAGGGTTGGTATAACACAGGGCGAGACTCCTTTCCTGCAAATCCTTTTCGATTTTATTTCATCTCCTTGCTCTGGCTAGACTAAGGGGGGGGCGGGGATGGTGGGGGGGGGGGGGGGGTTGTGTCTGCTGAAAATAGCACAGCTAAACTGACTCGAGCTGCAAAAGCCAGCTGCTATCACAAGCAGCAAATGCCAAGGAGATGCCGGTAATTTAGAACATCAAACTGCTTTATAAATCTCTCATTTTTCAGTGATGGCTTTTAACTTCTATAATTAAAATTTGGCCTTTTATGTATGAAAATAAACACGCCCCTTGCATTTCAGCGATGCTTTGAGTTATGCTGCGCTGTAATATTTTTTTTAATGCCATGCTTCAGAGGTCCGTTCACTGTACCGGATATTGATTTTATTTTTTTGGGGGGGAAGAAACAAATTGTCATGAATGAATGATCCCTAAGCTACCCCGATGGCCTAGTGGGTCAAGCACTAAACCACAGCAGAAGGTGCCATAGTCGTCTTCCAGGCTTCGCTGAGTTTCAGTGATGTAAGCTGAAGCAGTAACTGAGGTGCTACAGTTAGCCATAGTGCCCTTGGATTAGCGGGGAGGTAAAATCATCCACTCCGGATGGAAGGGGCGGGGTGGGGGGAGGTGAGAGGAGAAAATTGACGTGGTTACTGTGCGTCATGGCACTGGGTTTGGCTTTAGTGGCCGGTATGCCTTGTAACATCAACTAAGACGATAGCAAAATACTGCGGGTGCTGGAAATCCGAAATAACAACAGAAAACGCTGGAAAAACTCAGCAGACCAGGGCAGCATCCGTGGAGAGAGAAACAGAGTTAACGTTATCTAGACAGACTAGGTGCAGGAAGGATGTTCCCGATGGCCGGGGAGTCCAGATCCAGGGGTCACAGTCTAAGGATAAGGGGTAAGCCATTTAGGACAGAGATGAGGAGGAATTTCTTCACCCAGAGAGTGGTGAACCTGTGGAATTCTCTACCACAGAAGGCAGTAGAGACCAATTCATTAAATATATTCAAGAAGGAGTTAGATATATTTCTTAAGGCTAAAGGGATCAAGGGATATGGGGAGAAGGCAGGGACAGGGTACTGAATTTGGATGATCAGCCATGATCGCATTGAATGGCGGAGCAGGCTCGAGGGGCCGAATGGCCTACTCCTGCTCCTATCTTCTATGTTTCAGGTCGATGACCTTTCGTCAGAACTGGAAAAAGCAGGAAATGGAAAGCAGGTTTAGGGGCTGGGAAAAGGGGGAGGGGATGAAAGAACAAGAGGGAAGGTCAGCGATAGGATAGAAAGCAGGAGACATTGAGAGACATTAAGAGATATTGAAGGCGAGAGGAGGTGGTAATGGGACAGGTTAAGAAACAAAGGATGGCTCTAGATGGGGTGTGAATTGCGCTGGCGGAATGAAGGACGGCTGCCCTGTGGGAGGGAAGAAGAAAAAAAAGGCAAACAAAAATTGTGGATAAAATAAGAAAATATATATACTGTATGTGATAGGGGCTGAAGAAACTAATAAGAGTTTTGTTGCATTGCTGTCTTCATTTTGGCCTCACCAGTTTCATTTTGTAGGCGGGTAGGTGTGCTGGTTGCCACGTTCCCAGTACACCCAGGAAATCTTGCAGAAGGGTGTCTGAGTAGACCTTTCAGGCTGGAGGGCCTTTCAAAGGCCTGCGATGGTTCAGCTAAGTGCTCTTCTGCCACGTCTGGGCCCTTTCTGCCACAAAGCCCACGAATATGTTGTTGCCTCCCAAATCCGTTCCCATCCCTCCCGCAACTCCCGTGTTTGAATCTCTCAAATTAGGTCTCCACCCCTCCCATGGCAGCGGAATGGTTCTAACCAAAATGGCAAATGACATTCTGTCACTGTGACCGTAGTGCATTATATATCCTTGTCCTCTTCTATATCTCTGCAGACGATGATAAGGTTCCCCACACCATCCATCTCCCAAAACCGCCCCTCCACTGTCCAATGGGGTTGTCCTCGATTGGTTCCATTCTTCCAATCATAGTCAGAGCATCTCCAGCAATGACTTCTTCTCCAGCCGTTGCACTCTTTACCCCCCACCCCCCCCCCCAGTCCTACAAGGATCCATCCTTGGCCCCTCCTCTTCCTCATCTACACACTGCCCCACGGTGACACCATCTGTAGACATGGGTTCAGCTATCACGTGTACATTCACGAGCCCCAGCTCTACCTCTCCGCCACCTGTCTCGATCTTTCCATTGCCTCTGTGCTCCTCAAACGCCCGGTCTTGGACGAATTGCAATTTTCTCCAGGTAAACATTGGGAAACCATTGTTGTTGGCGCTCGCTGAGTCAGCCGTGGCTCAGTGGGTAGTACTCTCGCCTCTGAGTCAGAAGGTGATGCGCTATCAATTACTCATAAAAGACGGAGAGTTAGGAGAGTAACTAAAGGCTTTTATTAGCAAAGAACAGAGCATGCCTCTCGTGGTTGACTGGGTTCCAAGAAGGCAGGGGGCTGCAGAGCGGTCACCTTTATACCTGGGCCTGTGGGTGGAGCCAGGGGCGGAGCCAGCAGAGACATGCTGAGGCATGCATAGGTACAACAGTGTGCAACAACAACGGTGAACAACAATAACAGTGGTTTACCACAGAAGGTTGCGGGTTCAAGTCCCACTCCAGAGACTTGAGCCCATAATCTAGGCTGACACTCCCAGTGCAGTACTGAGGGAGCGCCGCACTGTCGGAGGGGCCGTGCTGAGGGAGCGCCGCACTGTCGGAGGGGCCGTGCTGAGCGAGCGCCGCACTGTCGGAGGGGCAGTGCTGAGGGAGCGCCGCACTGTCGGAGGGGCAGTATTGAGGGAGCGCCGCACTGTCGGAGGGGTGGTACTGAGGGAGCGCCGCACTGTCGGAGGGGCGGTACAGAGGGAGCGCCGCACTGTCGGAGGGGCAGTACTGAGGGAGCGCTGCACTGTCGGAGGGGCAGTGCTGAGGGAGCGCTGCACTGTCGGAGGGGCAGTACTGAGGGAGCGCTGCACTGTCGGAGGGGCAGTACTGAGGGAGCGCTGCACTGTCGGAGGGGCAGTACTGAGGGAGCGCTGCACTGTCGGAGGGGCAGTACTGAGGGAGCGCTGCACTGTTGGAGGGGCAGTACTGAGGGAGCACCGCACTGTCGGAGGGGCAGTATTGAGGGAGTGCTGCACTGTTGGAGGTGCTGTCTTTCAGATGAGATGTTAAACCGAGGCCCCATCTGTGTTCTCAGGTAAAAGATCCCATGGCTCTATTTTGAAGAAGAGCAGGGGAGTTCTCCCCGGTGTCCTGGGGCCAATATTTATTCCTCAACCAACATCACTAAAACAGATGATCCGGAGATTATCACATTGCTGTTTGTGGGAGCTTGCTGTGCGCAAATTAGCTGCTGCATTTCCTACATTACAACAGTGACCACACTTCAAAAAGTACTTCATTGGCTGTAAAGCGCTTTGGGACGTCCGATGGTCGTGAAAGGTGCTATATAAATGCAAGTCTTTTCTATTCTTTTTCGCTACTAACTCCACACCCATGGCAATGACCACATCCCCCTCCTGGCCATTGTCTCAGACCTTGGTGTCCTATTTGACTTCAAACTGAGCTACTGATGCCAGATTTTCTCCAAAAATGGCTGCTTGATTTCCTTCAACCCCATCTCAACCCACCTGCTGCTGAAATCCTCACCCGTGCCTCTGTCACCTCCGGGCTTGACTATTCCAATGCTCTCCTGGGCGGCCTTCCATCCGCCATTCTCCGCAAACTGCAGCTCATCCGAAACTCTGCTGCCGGTATTCTATTCTGTACCAAGTCACGCTTGCCTACCACCCCTGCCTTTGCTGACCGACACAAATCCCCCAACACCTCAAATTTAAAACTCTCGTCCTCGTTGTTTATAAAAATCCCTCTGTGGACTAGGACCCCAGCTACTCACAATATATATTAATGATCTAGACAAGGGAACTCAATGTAATATCTCCAAGTTTGCAGACGACATAAAGTTGGGTGGGCGTGTGTGCTGTGAGGAGGATGCCGAGAAACTCCAGTATGATTTGGACAGGTTGGGTGATTGGGCAGATGCAGTATAATGTGGATAAATGCGAGGTTATCCACTTTGGTGGTGTAATGAAATCTGTTTGTCTTGCCTGTATTCGTTCTTGCCTGTATCCGTTTTGCACTCATGTATATTACCCTCCCCCACACGGTGTATAGTTTCACTTCCTCTTTCCTGACTAACCTGGAAGGTTCCAGGTCTTGGCTCTTGGCTCCGCCCCTGACTTCTCTTACATAAAGATCCCAGGATCTGTATGACTCATTCCTGCGAGCCAGTCAGTGTGTTGAGATGTTAGCTCTGATCTTAGTGATTAAAAGCCAACTTGTTAAAGTCTATAACTTCTAGTTTTGTGGTTATTGAAGGCACATCAGGTGGCAAAAACAAGAAGGCAGATTATTATCTGAATGGCAATAGATTGGGAGAAGGGGGAAGTGTAACGAGACCTGGGTGTCCTTGTGCACCAGTCGCTGAAGGTAAGCATGCAGGTGCAACAGGCGGTTAAGAAGGCAAATGGTATGTTGGCCTTCATAGCGAGAGGATTCGAGTACAGGAACAAGGATGTCTTGCTGCAGTTGTACAGGGCCTTGGTGAGACCACACCTTGAGTATTGTGTGCAGTTTTGGTCGCCTTATCTGAGGAAGGATGTTCTTGCCATCGAGAGAGTGCAGCAAAGATTCACCAGGCTGATACCTGGGATGGCAGGAATGACGTATGAGGAGAGATTGGGTCGATTGGGCTTGTAAAGTTTAGAAGAATGAGAGGGGGTCTCATTGAAACTTATAAAATTCTAACAGGACTAGACAGACTAGATGCAGGAAGGATGTTCCCGATGGCGGGGGAGTCCAGAACCAGGGGTGACAGTCTAAGGATAAGGGGTAAGCCATTTAGGACAGAGATGAGGAGGAATTTCTTCACCCAGAGAGTGGTGAACCTGTGGAATTCTCTACCAAAGAAGGCAGTAGAGGCCAATTCATTAAATATATTTAAGAAGGAGTTGGATATATTTCTTAAAGCTAAAGGGATCAAGGGATATGGGGAGAAAGCAGGGACAGGGTACTGAATTTGGATGATCAGCCATGATCTCATTGAATGGCGGAGCAGGCTCGAGGGGCCGAATGGCCGACTCCTGCTCCTATCTTCTATGTTTCTGTGCCCCCTCCGTACATTTGTAAGCCCTACAGCTCCCCCTCCCCCGAACTTTCATTTCCTCTGACTCTGGCCTCTTGCACATCACCCCTCCTGTTACCCCATCATTGCCAACTGCCTCCTAGGCCCCTAGAATTCCCTCCCTTAAACCCATTTGCCTGTCCACCTCCCTCTCCTTAAAACCCACGACTTTTGCCAAGCTGTAGTCACCCCTCCGAATATCTCCTTTGGCTGGGCGCCCATTTTTTGATTCTACCTTTTGTGAAGTGCCGAGGGACTTGCTTCCATGTTAAAGACGCTATGTAAATACAAGCTGTTGTTATGTGCACTTGACCTTTTGGTGGGATTAGCGTCAGTTCCAAATCGTTTACAACTAATTTAGACCTGTGAACGAAAAATCGACGCCATCATGTATCCATTCAAAAAGAATAGGTTTACAGTTTCACTCTGAGCATTTGTCCCTCGCCCACTGGCTGGGAGTAGGATGAGGCTCGCTTGTGACACCGCTCTCCTCCCTGTGGTCAGATACTCGAGGCTCACCTGAGGATAATCATTTAGGAGCGTTAGCAAAGGGCTGCTGTCGCCTGCCAGACTGTATTCCAGCGGAAGTTGGTATCTTCAGGAGAGAAGGGAGGAAAAAATAAATGGCCCTTTTTTGTGCATTTCTATCGATAATTTCATTTAGATAGTGAATGTTGATGGCACAGTCTGGGATCTGGCTTTGAAGAAGCAATCACTCTTGTGATTGCAAAGAAGCGGAATTGATGCACACTTGTTTGAATTGACACAGCCACTGAAGCATGCTTGATTAATGAATGTCTCCATTTGATGTTAGCTCAACTTCATACTATCATTAATGACTGGCATTATTTGATGCCGGTTCAGCACTCTTGCACTGAGCAGCTCCGAGCCTGCTGCACTGCAGCAACTCGCCAAGGCTTCTTCGGCAACACCTCTCAAACCCGCGACCTCTACCGCCAAGAAGGACAAAGGCAGCAGGTGCATGGGAACATCATTAGCTCCAAGCTCCCCTCCCAGGTCTCTCTCTCTCTCAATCCTCACTTGGACATATATCGCCGTTCCTTCATTGTCGCTGGGTCAAAATCCTGGAACGCCCTATCTTCACCACATGGACTGCAGTGGTTCAAGAAGGCGGCCCACCACCACCTTCTCAAGGGAACCTAGGGACGGGCAATAAATGCCGGCCTTGCCAGTGATGCCCTCATCCCGAGGATGAATGGGGGGGGGGAAATCAGCGTTTAAACAAAATCAGGATGTTAACCGGATCATCCCCAAGCGTTTCTCTTATCCCAGTGGCAAAGCACCTTGCCTAGGATTGATGTTTTCATCCAATGATCCAGCCAAGACTGGGAACTTGCCATTTGGGAGTCGACCAGATGGGAATGTCACCTTGGATGTTAATTTGTGCTTGAGTTTCTTCATCTGTGACACAAAGCAGAAATGGACTGAGCACAAGATTCACCCATAAATAATGAGATCGAAGAAAATGAAGTTGATTATATTTTTAATTTTTTTTTTAAATGATCAATTCAGGGAAAGGCTGCTTTGATCCCAGAAAGACCCGATGTGATTGAGAGGTGCAATGGTCTTCGGTTAGGTCGGTGGAGGCTAAGGCCTTGTACCTATTTGAGAAACAGTTTGGGTGTTGTGATGCGGACGCTTGTTTTATGAGTGGCCTTGTGAACTGCAGCCATATTTGACTGTAGGGGACATTTGTTGATGTTTCCGGCTGCAGGTCACTTTATTATTGCTGAGTGCCGCAAAATTGAACAATGGATATCGCTTTAATAATTTTTTAAAATTTGTTTATGGGATGTTGACATCGCTTGGCAAGGCCCAGCATTTATTGCCCATCCCTAATTGCCCTTGAGAAGGTGGTGGTGATCTGCCTTCTTGAACTGCTGCAGTCCGTGTGGTGAAGGTGTTCCCACAGTGCTGTTAGGTTGGGAGTTCCAGGATTTTGACCCAGCGACGATGAAGGATCGGCGATATACTTCTAAGTCAGGATGGTGTGTCTTGGAGGTGGTGGTGTTCCCATGCGCCTGCTGCCCTTGTCCTTCTAGGTGGAAGAGGTCGTGTGTGACGTAAGAAAACTACTAGGCACTTGGTCTAAGCGTTAAACAAGGCTTTAATCAACTGTTTTTCAACATGGAGTTCTAGTTGTGTCCTTCACTAGTTCCTGTTAAAGAATGTCCTGAGCAAGCTGGGCCCGTGCCCGAGTATTTATACTCTCCCTGAACAGCGCCACCAGCAGGACGCCCAGTATCATTTCATAAGTCATTTCCACATGAATGACAAGATTCATGTCAGTGGGTTTGGGAGGTGCTGCCGAAGAAGCCATGGCGAGTTGCTGCAGTGCATCTTGTAGATGGCCCACACTGCAGCCACGGTGCGCCGGTGGTGGAGGGAGTGAATGTTTAAGGTGGTGGATTGGGTGCCGATCAAGCGAGCTGCTTTGCACTGGATGGTGTCGAGCTTGTGTGTTGGAGCTGCACTCATCCAGGCAAGTGGAGAGTATTCCATCACACTCCTGACTTGTGCCTTGTAGATGGTGGAAAGGCTTTGGGGAGTCAGGAGGTGAGACACTCGTCGCAGAATACCCAGCCTCTGACCTGCTCTTGTTGCCACAGTATTTATGTGGCTGCTCCAGTTAAGTTTCTGGTCAATGGTGACCCCCAGGATTTTGATGGTTGGGGGATTCGGCGATGGTAATGCCGTTGAATGTCAAGGAGCGATGGTTAGACTCTCGCTTGTTGGAGATAGTCATTGCCTGGCACTCCTGTGATGCGAATGTTACCTGCCACTTACCAGCCCAGGCCTGAACGTCGTCCAGGTCTTGTTGCATGCGGGCATGGACTGCTTCATTATCTGAGGAGTTGTGAATGGCGCTGAACACTGTGCAGTCATCAGCGAACATCCCCATTTCTGATCTTATGTTGGAGGGAAGATCATTGATGAAGCAGCTGAAGATGATTGGGCCTAGGACACTGCCCTGAGGAACTCCTGCAGCGATGTCCTGGGGCTGTGATGATTGACCTTCAACCACCACAACCATCTTCCTTTGTATATTACAAATCTATGTGCCCTTTTAAAAGAATCACAACTTTATTCCATTCAATAGGTTGCAATCTGTCTCATTAATCAAAAAAGAAATACGTTCGCTTCAGTGGGTTACAGTCTGCTTCACCTGTAGAAAGAAAAAAAACCTTCTTTTCAATTGCAATATGTCTCGGCAAAAAAGGAACAGAGCTCCATTTATGTCACTGAGTCCGCAGTTGGTCCCACTGTCTTTTTTTCTGTTTACGTTTGGGAAAGGGTCTGCTCCTGGGAACAGTGATAATGTACCAATGAATTCATGAGGGCGTTGGATTTTTAAATTGATGTGCAATTTCTTCCTCTGGGTGGTGCTACATGCTGAACATCTGAAACACAGACTGGTTCTACTGTAACCTACATAACGCAGGCCTCTTAGTAATCGCTGCTGAGCTCAAACCTCTACAGCAGTAGATTGCAGGATGATTCGTGTGAATTGAGAACAGCCGATGTAGAAATGAGTCTAGAAGTCTTCTGTTGCAAACAATGAAATCACCCTGAGCAATCGAGAGCAAAGCTTCCTCCGTGAAATAGATCAGTGCAGAGCCCATGAAGACGCCTGTAGTCTCTTACCTTAAGTCAACAAGCTCCATTATCCGAGCAGATCATTCCCACTCTAGCCAGAGAGCAGTTGGATTCATAGCATCTAAAATTAATCTGCTGTGTTCCAGCTGGTGATTGGAGAATAGTCTCTATTACGTAACTAAGACCTCCATTTCAGTTCAGTTCAATTTTATTTGCCATATGTAACCAGTACAAGTACAATTATAATGGAATGCTTACTCCCCGTAGGGACGCGTCAGCTGTACATACAGCGCCGCGTTCAGAGAGTCAATACAATGGCTTCCCGTGGCAGTGGGAGCGCGACGTCCCTCAGCCGCTCCGTCCTCCTCGTCACCGCGGCCTCCTCCTCACTGTTGCCGGCTCCACGTGTGGTGGCCTGCTTCTCCCGCTCACGATCCGACCTCTGGCTGCCATGCCCGGCTCCCCTCCTCCCAGTCTGGACTGCGAGTTTCCCGCCATGGAGCTGCCGGCCGACGTGCTGCAGCGGGTCGTCGTGGCTGCTGCTCGTTGCGCTGCAACTAGACTACAATTGCAGTTTGTTCACCATTTTAGCATTGGACGCCAACCCATTTAAACGTAGATAAATATGTCCCAGCCACAAACTCCGTTCCCTGACCACCGTTTCCATCCCTCTCCCTGGCAACTGTCTGAAACTGAGCCAGACCGTTCGCAACCTTGTGTTTGACCACGAAATGAACTCCTGACCACGTATCCGCTCCATCGCCAAGACTGCTTACTTCCACCTCCATAACATCGCCCGACTCCGACCCTGTCTCAACTAAACTGCTACTGAACTCCTCCTCCATGCCTTTGTTACCTCTAGACTGGACTATTCCAATGCTCTTCTGACCGGCATCCCATCTTCCACCCTATATAAACTTGTACTCATCCAAAACTCTGCTGCCCATATCTTAAGCCTCGTTCACCCATCACCCCTCTGCTCGCTGACCTACATTGGCTCCCGGTCCGACAGTGCCTCAATTTAAAAATCTTCATCCTTGTTTTCCAATCCCTCCATGGCCTTGCCCTCCCTCCCTAGCTCTGTAATCTCCTCCCCCCCCCCCCCCCCCCCCCGAGATCTCTGCGCTCCTCCAATTCTGGCCTCTTGAGCATCCCTGATTTTAATCGCTCCACCATTGGTGGCCGTGCCTTCAGCCGCCTGGGCCCCAAGCTCCGGAATTCCCTCCCTAAACCTCTCCGCCTCTCTCTCCTCCTTTAAGACGCTCCTTAAAACTCTTTGACCAAGCATCTGTCCTTGTATCTCCTCCTGTGGCTCAGTGTCAAAATGTTTTTATTGATAACGCTCCTGTGAAGAGCCTTGGGACGTTTTGTCACGTTAAAGGTGCTGTATAAATGCAAGTTGTTGTTTCATAGGTTAACTCTCTCTCTCTAAGGCCTTGAAATTCCTCTCTCTGGTATTAATATACAAAAGCTCGGCATCTTCATATAATATTTCTTTGTTCACCATTTTAGCATAGACTTCAACCCATTTAAAAGTAGGTAAATATGTCCATTAAAATAGCAGATAGCAGACTATTGAAAGGACTTTAAACCAGTAAAGGTGGGGAGAGAGGGTGGCGGGGTAGGATTCCGGTCAAAATAATGGTAAAAATTATAACCTAAAGATAAGAAAAAAAAAGGATCAGAGCAAAAGTCAGACTACAAAGAGTAATAAAGATAATATAAATTCTCCAGGTTCAGATTTGCATTCATTTCAAAGGGAATACAATGTAGGTTGACATTGGGCTATGTCACATTCGTGCATGGAGACTTACAGGAGGCGATTTTTTTCACAGCGCAAAGGGGACGGTAGCCAGACAAAGAATTTTTAAAACAACATCTACCTTGCTGCCCGAGGCCTGTCTGACTCGATTTTTGAGCCGGCTTCGAAATAGGCAGCCAATGCTCCCGCTCGAAACAGGCGGAAGCCTCATTAAAATATTGAAACCCGGGTCAAATGCCGTATTTAGGACCCGATGCAATTTTGCTCTTCCATTGGGCAGAGCATGCACTCCGTCCAGTGGCGCTGAGCCTTGAGCAACAGAGAGCTAGCTGTAGGCCCCTGAGATAAACGTTCCTGACCAGCTTTGCCGATATTTTCTCTTGGGCTAGGGGTCAATAACCAGGGGGCATAGATTTAGGGTAATTGGTCGGAGGTTTAGAGGGGATTTGAGGAGAGATCTTTTCACCCAGAGGGTGGTGGGGGTTCTGGAACTCCCTGCCTGAAAGGGTGGTAGAGGCAGAAACCCTCGTCGCATTTAAAAAGTACAGTAAACTCTTTCGTATCCGGCACCTACGGGACCGGGATGGGGCCGGTTGAATAAAAATTCCAGATAACGGAGAGGTATACCTACCGAGGCAATTTATATATCGGCTGACCTTAGACCAGAAGAAGGTAATTTTGTGGGGGTGTTCCGAACTCAAGGACGGGAGGTGGGACATGGAGTGCCAATGGCCCAAGCTGGTAATGTAAAAGCTGAAGGAGCACACCTGCTTATTCTGGCCCCACAAATATACAGTAAAACTTATCTTTGGGTCCCTCTTTGGTTGGATGGCCAGCTGACACTGTGCGGGGAAGATTGCAGCACCCACAGCGACGGCGGGAACAAGTGGTAAGTCATTCCCCACCATTTTCGGGACACTACTGCCCCGTTCCTTCCGGGGCGGAAGCCTCAAAACCTACTCCTGAATTTTGCCGGCTATTAAAGAATTCCGGATGATTAAGTGCCGTTTAAACAAGAGTTTACTGTACTTGGATGTGCACTTGAAGTGCCGTAACCTACAGGGCTACGGACCAAGTGCTGGAAAGTGGGATTAGGCTGGAGAGCTCTTTGTCGGCTGGCACTGACAAGATGGGCCGAATGGCCTTCCTTGTGTGCTGTAAATTTCTATGATTCTATCACCTAACCACTACTTCCAGATTTACCTTTCCCCTTCCCTCCTGCCCACCCCCCCCCCCCCCCCCCCCCACAACCGCGACCTGACAAAAATGTTCCCTCCCACTGCCGGCCCCTCTGTGCCCCGTCCCGGGATTGCTCCCCGCCCTTCAAGGACCCGCGTCCTACTCGACTCGGCAGAGGAGCCGCCCGATTTCCCGCCCATACCCCGGTGCCGGCCCTCGTTCAGCGCGAGCTGCTCGCCAGTATCATTCTGATGAAGCCTGACCACAAAAAGTGGTTTGGGCCGCCAGCAAGCTTTCTCGGGCGGGCAGTGCGATCACTTCACCCACCACCCGCTCAATCAACGCCGAAAACAGAAACAAAAAAATGGACCCGCTGTGTTAATGATCAAATTCCTTTAGCAAAGGCATTCATTTGTCTCCAATGAACTTGTTGACGCCTCTGCTAAAATGGTGGACAAAGAAATTTCATATGCATCTGTTAAAACGTTTGTAGGCAAATGCTGCGTGTAGCGTAATTTCAGAGGTCATTGACTTTCTGTCTAGTGTCAAGGCAGCTCTTGTGATGGGGAAACAATTAAAATCGGGGCTGAGGACAAGAATTATTTTCATTTAAAAACTTATTTGTGGAAGTATTTACTGATGTGTGATAGAAGTAACAAAACAATTCAACAAACGGAACAAGAATCACTGCAGTACGTTGAGCGAAACAGCTAAGCAAATGCGTCCATTTTTAATTGGTGACGCCGAGCGCTCTGCAGACGTTGAACTTAACAGGATGAGAGTCAGCCACCACTCCCCATGGAGGGTTCTCAGCTCATCTGATACGGAAGAGGCATTAAGTTCCGGCAACTCTGGGTATCCAAAGTGCCGGATTGACCTTCCCGCCCGAGGGGCCAGCTCGGCCCAGGGCCTGAGCAAAATATCTTATCGGCATTCAACTCCTTACCTTCGGACTGCTCAACCTGGGAAACCGTTTCGCGATGTGAGCATTACAGCTGCGTTACCCTGCTGAATATCATGAATGATTCTTTTTTTTTTTATTCCCTTCCATTTCTAGGTGTCTTTTTTCGAAAGGTAAGAATGCTGAAACCTCCCCCCCCAAGGAGCCCAATTCTCAGCACAGCTAGCTAAGTCTGCCAGGGTACAGTGTGTCAACTGTGAGTATGTATTTCTCGAAGGGGGAATCAATACCTGCATTCTCAGAGGAAGAAGTGTATGAATGAGCGACCCTTTTGAATCTCCAAATTCATTTTACAAGGCAACTTGCTCGCCTCTTCAAAATAATAGTTAAAGCTGAAGACAGATAAGATCAACAAATCCATACATTGTGCTGTAGACTTGTCCAATCAATTCTAGACTTGATGGTCTTTTCCTTGAATTGGATTTAACTTTGATGTTGTCGCCTGATACCTCTTCTCCCCCCTCTTCCTGAAAATAATATTAATAGTCCAGCAACTGTGTTCAACTTGCCTCATTTGGTAGAATTTTGCCTCTGGGGGGCTGAATGTTCAAGCCCCGTATCATCATTTAGACGTAATAATCCAGGCTGACACTTCAGTGTGGTACTAAGGGAGGTTTCGTCTGCCTATTCAGACGTTAAACATCCTTTGGTGCTCTTGAACAGGGAAGTGGAGCTGAGGCCATGATCAGCTCAGCCATGATCTTATTGAATGGCGGAGCAGGCTCGAGGGGCCAGATGACCTACTCCTGCTCCTACGTCTTATGTTCTTTGGAGAATAGCAGGAAGTTCTTTCATCCCTACCCACCATGCTAGGGACCTCCTCAAAAAATGCAACTAGATTAGTCAGCCATGTCCTACCTTTCACAAATCCATTCAGGTGAAACAGTGGTATAAAATCAGCAACAATCCAATTTGCTGGGGGTTTTTTGAATGAAAGATGATACAGAATGGCCTACATTTTTTTAAGTGCACGCCAGAGGCAAGGAATCTCGCCTGCTGCGTATCAGAAAATCACAGGCACATTGCCGGTGTCTGGCAGATGAGATTCCTTGCCGCTGGCACACACTCGGAAAAATTTAGGTCGGTATTTTTTGTAATAAGCAGAGCAATTTACAAGGACCAAATAAAGTACTTCCGAGTGAGTAGCAATCACTTACAAACAACTGTCTTTCAACAAAGATGTTGGTGTTTATCATCAGCTGTGTCCTGGAAAATTCGCCGGGGTCAGCACCCGGTCAAAATTTCTGACCTGCCACACTTGCAGCAGCTCTGTCGCTGGAAAGGAAAATCTGGCGAAGGGACAGCAGATTTAAAATGACATCAAATTTACAGCACAGAAACCGGCCGTTCGGCCCAACTGGTCCATGTCAGCAATAAAAACAGAAAATTGCTGGAAACACTCAGCAGGTCAGGCAGCCTCCGTGGAGAGAGAAACAGAGTTAACGTTTCAGGTCGATGACCCTTCGTCAGAACTGGAAAAAGTTGGAGATGGAACAGGTTTTTAAGCAATTTTAGGGGCAGGGAAAGGGGGGAGGGGAGGAAAGAACAAAAGGGGAAGGTCTGTGATAGGCTGGAAGGCAGGAGAGATTAAGAGACAAATGTGATGATGATGCAAGGCAAAAGGAGATGGTAATAAGACAAGTTAAGAAACAAAAGACTCTAGATGAAGTGTAAATGGCAATGGCAGAATGATCAACAGCTGCCGTGTGAGAGAGAGAAAAAAAAGATAGGGGCAGAGGTTATGGTCTGAAATTGTTGAACTCAATGTTGAGTCCAGAAGGCTGTAAAGTGCCTAATCGAAAGATGAGGTGCTGTTCCTCGAGCTTACATTGAGCTTCATTGGAACAGTGTAAGAGGCCGAGGACGGAAAGGTCAGAGTGGGAGTGGAGCGGAGAATTAAAGTGACAGGCGACCAGAAGCTCGGGGTCACCCTTACGGACTGAAAGGAGGCGTTTGGTCTCCCCAGTGTAGAGGAGACCGCATCGTGAGCAGTGAATACAGTGTACTAAATTGCAAGAAGTACAAGTAAATTGCTGTTTCACCTGGAAGGAGTGTTTGGGGCCCTGGACAGTGGGAAGGGAGGAGGTAAAAGGGCAGGTGTTGCATCTCCTGCGCTTGCACGTGAAGATCCATGTCAGCGTTCATACGCCACATGAGCCTCCTCCCACTCCAGTTATGTCTTCCCGCACTGCCCCCGCCCCCGTATCCCTATATTCCCTTCCCCCTCATGTATGCATCAAGCCTCCCCTTAAATGCCTATAGAATGACCTATAACGTACAGCACAGAGACAGGCCATTCCGCAATGGGAGGGGAGAACTGCCATCTCAATATCGCAGCGACGGAACATCGCAGCAGCAGTGAACTGGAATGCACTGGCTGAAATGAGAAGGGAAACAAAGAATGAATTTGAATGCCGCTCAGTATCAAGGTGAGAATTTTGGTGTCTGGCGGAGACCAGCCGTTTAAAAAAAAAAAGCCAGGGAATCCCATGGTGTTTTTCAGAACTCCTGATTCAGGTTTCATAATGATCCTCGTGTTACGCGAGTCATGGTGGACAATGGAGTTTTGGGAGGTTGTCCTGTATGTGAATGTAAATGGTACGTTCTCTCCCTCCGAAATACAGGTTTTATTTCATGATGTAAACTCTAAACCTGAGTGTATGAATTTTCTCATCCAAATAGCTTTTTTAAAATCTCTACATAAAAGTAATAACTTATTCTTCGATGTAACTTTCAGGTTATTGTCTTTTCCATTCATAAGAATAAGAAAGCAGTTTTGCTTTGTTTTCACTTAAAGGTACATTTTTTGGGGAGATCAGATGAGATAAGTGTTTGTTTTATGGAAAGCCCTTGCTTCAGCTGGGAATGGTTTTGCCTTGTTAGGAACGAAATATTCCGCGTGAGGCTTGTCACAGCTGCCTTGATAATTATGATTGACAGGCCTCTTGTTTTGACATTCGATCAATCTCACACAATGCCAATTAAAGAGTAACTTGACCAAAGCGCTCAATTAGAAAGAAGTATGATTTCACCAATTAAGGTTTGGACTGAATGAAATTATAGTGAAAGACCCTTTCTGGAGAACAAAGAATTAGTGTCCTATATGTGTTGAGAGGTAAGGTCCCTGATAATTGTTGAAGGACAATTATTTTTCCATAATTGAGGAGCAAAAGAAAGTGGCTGTTAAAGCACTTTTTTCCCTTGTGCCATCTGCTATGATTTTATACTCTGGGTGCCATTGGTAAGGTTGCCAGTCCAGCCATGGGCAGCGGTGTCTCCAATCAGGATGATGTTCGCTTCCTGCGCTATGTGAGATCTTTTGCGCTGTGGCAGAGCCACCAAAGGACTCTGATCGTTTGTATATAATTCCCTTTAACAACATGTTAGCTACAGCCTGAGTCTGTATCTTTATTTATACTGTTTACTTGTACAGAGCGTGATTACTTTTAACAGCGTGGGTAAACGCGATGACGTCACGCCGTACATCACGTGATCCCCCACTGGCGGCAAGAACGTGATGACGTCATGACGTCAACCACGGGACCATCCAGCAGTCCTCGTGGAGCCTCCGAACTGAATAGACCTACACTCGATGTTCTCCTGCAGTTACTTGTTTAAACCTGTTAGTTTCCATTAAACTTCGTTTTGTTTAAGCGCCTGAGTGGACCTCAGTCTTTGGATAGGAACTAGACATTCCTACAGCGCCCATGACCACCATCTGTAGTCATTTGTTTTCTACCATCAACATCACTTGGTTTTGATGGTGATGTTCTGTTGTGTAAGGAAAGACTAATCCTCAGACATTTTGTCCTGTTGAGTGCTTTTCTAGTTGTATTTTTTTCACCGTTGGATTGCCTGTGACTCATTTCAAACTCTTGGAGACAGCATTCTCTTTGAACTTGATGCTTACACATCGTCTCCAATGCCTCCCCCTCAATTGTGGATTTCTTGGTGATTCCAGAAAACCGTGAAGTGCAAGAGGCTTCTCTGCTGGACATCCTTATTTTTGTTTCCATCCTTCAGTCCCTGTGCGGCAGAGTGTGGCCGGGATGCCGGTCATAAGAACTAGGAGCAGAAGTCGGCCATTCGGCCCCTCGAACCTGCTCTGCCATTCAGTAAGATCATGGCTGATCTTCTACCTCAACTCCACTTTCCCCATATCCCTTGATTCCCCACGAGTCCAAAAATCTATCATAGAAACATAGAAGATAGGAGCAGGAGTAGGCCCTTTGAGCCTGCTCCGCCATTCAATGAGATCATGGCTGATCATTCAAATTCAGTACCCTGTCCCTGCCTTCTCCCCATATCCCTTTAGCCTCAAGAAATATATCCAACTCTTTCTTGAATATATTTAATGAACTGGCCTCCACCGCCCTCTGTGGCAGAGAATTCCACAGGTTCACCACTCTCTGGGTGAAGAAATTCCTCCTCATTTCAGTCCTAAATGTCCTACCCCTTATCCTTAGACTATGACCCCTGGTTCTGGACTCCCCCACCATCGGGAACATCCTTCCAGCATCTAGTCTGTCCAGGCCTGACAGAATTTTATAGGTTTCGATGAGATCCCCTCTCAATCTTCTAAACTCCAGCGAGTATAAGCCCAATCGACACAATCTCTCCTCATACGTCATTCCTGCCATCCCAGGTATCAGCCTGGTGAATCTTCACTGCACTCCTTCCATGGCAAGAACATCCTTCCTCTGATCTCAGCCTTGAATATACTCAACAACTCAGCATCCACAGCCCTCTGGGGTAGAGAATTCCAAAGATTCACCACCCTCTGAGTGAAGAAATTCCTCCTCATCTCGGTCTTAAATGGCCGACCCCTTATCCTGAGACTGTGACCCCTGGTTCTAGACTCTCCAGCCCGGGGAAACAACCTCTCAGCATCTACCCTGTCAATCCCCCTCAGTATCTTTTTGCGTCAATATTTGTTGCTCAACCGTTGAGACTGGGAATTTGCCTTGTTGGGAAACATGTGTACTCTTTTGATTGGTGCACTAAAACAAACTTTAAAAGAACCTTAACAAATTAAATTAAAATTTCATTGGCCGGGGTGATGATACACTCCAGTCCCCGCAGCGTCCACCGGTCGCGAAGGCCTCGAGCGTGCCAGCGGACACCGCGTGGGAAACATGTGTATACCCTGCCAAACTGTACCCATGTTTTTATTGCATGGGAAATTACATAGGATATACGGCACAGAAACAGGCCATTCGGCCCAACCTGTCCGTGCTGGCGTTTATGCTCCGCTCGAGCCTCCTCCCGTCTTTCCTCATCTAACTCTACCAGCATAACCCTCTATTCCCTTCTCCCTCATACGCTTGTCTAGCCTCCCCTTAAATGCATCTCTACCATTCGCTTCAACCACTCCCTGTGGTAGCGAGTTCCACATTCTCACCACGTGCTGGGTAAAGAAGTTTCTCCTGAATTCCCTATTGGATTTCTTGGTGACTATCTTATATTGATGGCCTCTAGTTTTGCTCTTCCCCACAAATGGAAACACTCTCTCTCTGTCTACTCGATCAAAACCTTTCATAATTTTAAAGACCTCTATTAGGTCACCCCTCAGCCCTCAAATGAAGCGCACTGGTACAGGAAGCATTCTTTCATGGGCTCCCACAAACAGCAATGTGATAATGACCAGATCATCTGTTTTAGTGATGTTGATTGAGGGATAAATATTGGCCCCAGGATACCAGGGAGAACTCCCCCTGCTCTTCGAAATAGTGCCATGGGATTTTTTACGTCCACCTGAGCAGACGGAGCCTCGGTTTAGCGTCTCCTCTGAAAGACGGCACCTCCGCCAGTGCAGCAAGCCCTCAGCACTGCACTGGGAGTGTCAGCCTAGATTTTTGTGCTCAAGTCCCTGGAGTGGGGCTCCGAATCCACAACCTTCTGACTCAAGAGGCGAGAGTGCTACCCACTGAGCCACAGCTGACACTTTTTATATTAAAAAAAAACCTTTGAAGTTATACTCATGTTAAGTTGGGTGGTAAATAAAATGCTACCATCTGCCTGATACCTCAGCATGTTAACTGCTCTTTTACATAGAATTTTACAGCACAGAAACAGGCCATTCAGCCCAACTGGTCTATGTCGCCATTTATGCTCCACACGAGCCACCTCCCACCTTACTTCATCAAACCATATCACCATACCCTTTTATTCCTTCCTCCCTCGTGTACCTAACGAGCTTCCCCAATAAATGCATCTATGCTATTTGCCTCAACCACTCCATGTGGTAGCGAGTTCAACGTTCTCGCCACTCTGAGTTTCTCCTAAATGCCTTATTGGATTTATTAGTGACTATCTTACATTTATGGCCCATAATTTTGGACTAATGTATGCACACACATTTTTGCTACAGTTACATAGGACTCGAGTTATGACAACAGGAAAAACACAAGTAAGATACACAAAGGAGCAGCAATGTGCAATGAATCAGCTGCGGAAGCACTTAACAACAAGCACCCGAAATGTCAAGTGGTTTTATAACACACTAGTGGATTTCCTGTGGCTTTGCCCACGGAAAGTCAGGGTTAAAGCGAATTTCCCTCGCAGTGCACCAGTGATGCTGTAGATATAGGGACGGAGATCTGCAGCTTCTGGTTTTCTGTATATGTCATGTACTCCTTATTTGGGCACAGAATGGTGTTGCCCAAATAAGGAGTGCGTGACATACATGGCAAACCTTAATACTAATTTCCCACAATAGGCACAGCATCACCAAATGGCACCATCACAGATTTGCTTCGGACGTATAAAAATATAGGGGGGAAAATTCAGTATCGCCCCGTTTGGGGCGCCATTATCGGCCGTGCGCAAAGTTTAGCGCCTGGCACTAATTATCGCCTCCGACTGCAAACTTGGCCTTTATCGCCCCTGGAGGTGATTGGAGCGCTAAATCAGGCGCTTTACACCTGTCTTAAGGCGCAAAGGCCGAGGAGCGAGGTGCTACCTCAGAGCGCTGGCGAAGCAAGGAAGGGCAAATCAAAATAAACCTGCAAAGTGCTGCTCAGTACCCAAAACTCCTTCACACAGCGTTGAATCTCTCCAGAAGTCTCTCTCAGAATGCATGGTGCAAAAATGTCACCGACAAAAAAAAGGCAGGAAGCGGTCGCCTTTAAATAGCGCTCCCCCAGTCCCTTTCTGACTGCAAAACGCTCCCCTCAACCTGTTGTTGCTAGCGGCAGGCGGTAAGGCAGGGGGCGCCACTCAATATCCGGTCCGGGGCGCTAACGGGGCATTGCGCACTCGACTGACGTCACAACCTGCCGGCGCAGGAGATCGTGGCGGTAGTGTTTAGCGCCGCCGCAAAATGTCTAGTTAATTTCGCGAGCGGCGCAAACATCGCCGCGCCCAGGCGCTAGTTGCTTTGCACCCTCTTAAGGCGCTAATGGGAGGCGCAAACAACTGAATTTTTCCCCCATAATGTTTATAAGTGAATATTTACCTTATTTTTTATTGAAGGCACCAATAGTGAGCGGATGTTTGTCGCCTACACTTTTCTCCCCCTTTAGTGATAGAACTGGAAACACTGCTTCTGAATCTACCACTAAGATACTGATCTGCTGCAAAAACGTGGGATTGTAAATCACACTATCATGAGAAAGATTTATGGCGTCTTTCAGAAATGTCTCGGAAGTGCTGCAGGTACAAGGGGCCCAGGTGTTCGTTTCCAGTGCCCTATAAAGGTGCGCGGTCAGGATGCTGCGGAACGGAAATGTGGGCGGAGATCAGCTGCGCTGGACCCCAGTCAGCAGTCCAAAAGACGCAAATTTCCACGAGTGAAATGAATGGCTCAGGAAGCCCCTTCCAGAACTCGGTGTGGTTTCCATTTCGACATCAATCCCATTCTCCAGCCTTCACACACACACACACACACACACACACACACACACACACAGGAAGTGCGCTGTTTCTTCACTGCACCCAAATAATGGCGTCCAGGGCGGCTAACACTGTCTTGAAATGCACTTAGTTTTACATCTTTTCTCAAATTGTTTTTCGTACTTTTGATGTCCGGAAAGACAGATTACATCATAGGAGGATTGTGTCATCCATCGTTGCCCTCTTAACTGCGCATATAGCCATAACTGGACTTAATCCGAGAGACAATGTATTCTGAGGCTGAGATTCACCGAGGAAGAGGTGGTAGAGTTGTCACATATGCATTGTTGTTCTTTTTGTATCTTCACACTTCTCCCTTGGAGAATATCGTGAGGTAGTGAAAGGAATCGCAGGCTGATTTAACAGTCTGACAGAGACATGAACGCTCTTTTCACCGCCGTAACCATCTTTATACCAGCCGCTACGGCGCTTAATGCGCTCCCACAACCCACACGATCCAGGAGCGGCAATCCGCACCCACTGGACCCAACGTGCAAGTATCCCGCTGGATGTCGACCCAGAATTCCGAGCCAAAGCTCCCGTTTCCACTTGCCGGGACGGTCTGGAGCCTGGTTTAATCAGAGGCGGTCATGCTACCACTAAGCCGAAGGTTCGCTTCACATATGCATGGGTGAAGTAAGGATTCAGGTACAGGAAACTCTTATTTAAACGGCACCTAAATATCCAGAATTCTCGATTAACCGGCAAAATTCATACTCCGAAAACAACACCTCAATAACTGGCAATGTTGCCGAGTCCGCGTCTCCCGAAGGTGGCCGAGTTAGTCAGTGGGGGGTAAACTCGGCTTGTTGGCGCTGTTGGAAGTCCGAACACCAGGAGTCTGACTCTCCCACGGTGTAGGTGAGTACCCAATTACTGTATACTGCACATTTCTTGATTTTTTAATTTTTGTTTGTTAAAAATAGCCTCGGTAGATAATCCTCTTCATCATCCGGAATTTTTAATCAACCGGCACCATCCTGGTCCCGTCGGTGCCGGATACCAAAGAGTTTCCTGTAGTTAGACACATCAAGGGGCATCGTAGAAAACAATCCAGCCAAAGTCTTCTGCATCGTTGACTCCTCGTTGTAATGTTCATTGCCATCTTCCTCTGGATCGTCCACGTTGACTCCTCGTACTACAAAGTGGACCGCTTTGCAGTACAATGAGGAGTCAATATGGACGATCCTGAGGAAGATGGCAATGAACATAAGCGAAGATACAACATACAGGGTGCAGCTGCTGAATCACCTTTGCCCGTGGTGAGAGCTGCTCGCAGGCTCTCATTGAGAAGGCCATCTCATGAACTTCCTTTCTTAGATCTTCCATTTTCCCTCAACACTGTTTCACCTCCTCCTGAACAGCCAAAAGTATGATGCCTGCCTTCTGTCCAACGCCACAAGAGCTGAAGTGCTATACTAATTTTTATTGCACTGAATGAGATCACTGTCTATTGCTACTCCTTGTCATCCTTTCCCTTGTTGACATTGCATGACCGACGTACTATACAATCTAATGTTCCTGCAGTGGCACTGAGGGGTAGCGGGCTACAGTTTGTCCGTGACAGGCTCCCGAGATTGAAGGGGCCACCAGTCTCTGTGAGTAGAGGCTTGAGATGGTCTTCCTGCAGACTGTGCTACTTTGGTAGCTATCCTGGCTCTGCCTATTTTTCTCGCTTGTGCAGACATTGGAGGGGGTGGCAGGAAGGTCTGAATGTGTTGTCATCCTGAGAGACAGCGGCTGCCGTTGGGTACCGTCTCATCCTATTCGCTGATCTGTGTGACACAAGACCTGATGGCAAGGAGGAGATTCTATCAAATACACGGTCATAGATGGCCTTCCTTTCCCTCAAGCCCTCCGTCTGTTCAAATCCAAACTGACCACGCCGTCTGCTATTCTAACAGCTTCTTTCCCAGGACATCAAAATTGTGGAGCTTCTTACCTCTACCTCAGTCTTCCCTTCTACGTGCTGTCTTACAGGCTTTTAAACCACAAGTTTGGTGTCAGCCAATCACTACTTCCTGATTTACCTCATCTTCTCCCCTGTTTACGTGTCAGTGTTGTTCTGCACAAGAAGCCTTAACCTTTCACCTAGGTTTCTCAATAAAACAAAAACCGTGTTTGACATGAATCAGTCATTCATGAAAGAAAGACTTATGAAATAATACTGAGCGGCCTACGGGTGGCGCTCTCCAGGGAGTGTATAAATACTCAGGCATGGGCCCAGCTTGCGCAGGACATTCTTAACAGGAACTAGTGAAGGACACAACTCGACCTCCATGTTGTAAAACAGTTGATTAAAGCCTTGTTTAACGCTTAGACCAAGTGCCTAGTAGTTTTCTTACGTCCGTGTTTATAGTCTCTATATTGTGAGCCTCGTGTTTTCCTTATGTGTCAGCCGTGGCTCGGTTGGTAGCACCCTTGCCCCTGAGTCAGCAGGTTGTGGGTTCAAGTCCCACTCCAGAGATCTGAGCACAAAAATCTAGGCTGACACTCCAGTGCAGTACTGAGGAGGTGCCGTACTGTCTTTCGGATGAGACGTTAAACCGAGGCCCCGTCTACCCTCTCAGTTGGACGTAAACGATCCCACGGCCACTATTGGAAGAAGAGCCAGGGAGTTCTCCCGGGCGTCCTGGCCTATAATTATCCCTCAATCAACATCACACCAAAAAATACAGATGACCTGGCCATTATCACATTGCTGTTTGTGGGAGCTTGCTGTGCGCAAATTGGCTGCCGCGTTTCCTACGTTTCAACAGTGACTACACTTCAAAAAGTACTTCATTGGCTGTAAAGCGCTTTGGGACATCTGGTGGTCGTGAAAGGGGCTGTAGAAATGCAAGTCTTTCTTTCCTTCTTAATGTGTGCGCCGTTGGATCTCTTCTGCACAATTGTTGCGACATTGCTAGTCGCAGGGACAGATGCTCAACTGCAATTTGGAAATGCGTAATCTGGGCCTGATAAATGGGCCATTACCACAGGCTATTATCTCTTTCCCCATGGCCGTTAAGGGCTTGCTGTCTTTCTTGAGGATGAACGGCTTCTGATTCTTCCAAGGAACTTTAGCTTGGGTATGATGATCGGAGAACTGTCCCCCTGAGGAGTTCCGGTTTTGCAGTGCCGTCAGCCAGCAGTCATCTGACAAGTAACTGAGACCAGGCCAGTCTGGTTGACCTCCTGAACGTTGACCTTTCATGCAATGGGAACTGCAGGCTCCCCTTTTAATTGCAGCCAACCAACAGTCCGTATGCTTTCCAACCCTATGTCAGCAAAACTAATATTTCAGCACAAGCTCACAGTAAAACAACAGTGAAAGTAGATTATAACCGAGTGTCCACCTTGCTCACATTGGCCTGTTTCCTGATTCATAAGAACGTAAGAAATAGGAGCAGGAGTCGGCCATTCGGCCCCTCGAGCCTGTTCCGCCATTCAATAAGATCATGGCTGATCTGATCTTGGCCTCAACTCCACTTCCTCGCCTGTTCCCCATAATCCTTGACTCCCCTGTAGCTCAAATATCTGTCAATCTCCGCCTTGAATATATTCAATGACCCAGCCTCCACAGTTCTCTGGGGTAGAGAATGCCAAAGATTCACGACCCTCTGAGAGAAGAAATTCCTCCTCATCTCCGTCTTAAAAGGGCGACCCCTTATCCTGAAACTATGCCCCCAAGTTCTAGATTCCCCCATGAGGGGAAACATCCTCTCTGCATCTACCCTGTCAATCCCCCTCAGAATCTTGTATGTTTCAATCGGATCACCTCTCATTCTTCTAAACTCCAATGAGTATAGGCCCAACCTTTCCTCATAAGACAACCTTTTCATCTCGGGAATCAACCGAGATTCCATTGTGACTGTCTCAGAAGCCTCTTGAAGCACCACCAAGCAGGAATCCTGCACACCGCGCAGGCCTCTGGAAGTTTGGGCTCATAGATCGGCACCACTCCTTACACATTGGTCATCGAGCTTCCCTGATGCCCGAGTTGTCAGGCGGTGTGTAACTAATGAGAAGGCCCTATGTATAAATAGAAATTTGTATTTTACACATCGATGTAAGAAAACTACTAGGCACTTGGTCTAAGCGTTAAACAAAGCTTTAATCAACTGTTTTACAACATGGAGGTCTAGTTGTGTCCTTCACTAGTTCCTGTTAAGAATGTCCTGCGCAAGCTGGGCCCGTGCCCGAGTATTTATACTCTCCCTGGACAGTGCCACCCGTAGGCCGCCCAGTATTATTTCATAAGTCTTTCTTTCATGAATGACTGATTCATGTCACACATTGTGTATTCTGTTTTTAAAAAATTGTTTCCCCCCGCCCCCCGCTGTGTTGTCTCGCACTCTTGGTAATACTTTATCCTTTGATTTTTTTGTTTCAGTACACTGAGGAGCAGGCCAGGAAGCTAGGCCTGGTTGGCTGGGTGAAGAACACAGCAGGAGGCACAGTGACGGGACAGGTGCAGGGATCCGTTGAAAAAGTCAACTTTATGTAAGTACAGGTAGACTATCCTTTATCCGAAAACCTCGGGACCAGCCGAGTTTCGGATAAAGGAGAATTTCGGATTTCGGAAGGTGGGTCGGCGGGGGGTCGTGCGCACGACTTACGCTGACGCTCAGCGTGAGTCAGTCGGGGTCGGCGGGGGTCGGGGCCGGCGGGGTCCGTGGGGGGGTCGGCGGTTGTCGGGGCTGGCGGGGTCCGCGGGGGGGATCGGCGGTTGTCGGGGCCGGGGGGGTCGGCGGTTGTCGGGGCCGGCGGGGGGGTCGGCGGTTGTCGGGGTCGGCGGGGGGGATCGGCGGTTGTCGGGGCCGGCGGGGTCCGCGGGGGGGATCGGCGGTTGTCGGGGCCGGCGGGGTCCGCGGGGGGTTCGGCGGTTGTCGGGGCCGGCGGGGTCCGCGGGGGGGTCGGCGGTTGTCGGGGTCGGCGGGGGGTCGTGCGCACGACTTACCCTTTATCCGAACTTCCGAAACCGGAACCCTCTAAAAACCGAAGGTTTTTTCGTTCGTACGCACGACTTACGCTGAACGAAAAAACCTTCGGTTTTTAGAGGGTTTCAGTTTTCGGAAGTCCGGATAAAGGGTAGCCTACCTGTAGTATGTTGCAATATTCAGCGTGCGTCTTTGAGATTTGAATTTGGTCGCACAATTCACCATTGCGCTACATTGATTGTGAAATGAAAAGAGAAGCAACAGCATTTCTGTTGCTATATACTAATTTTAAAAAAATCAATTTTCTGCAATGATAGCGCCGTTGTCCTTTGGGTAACTGACACTGGCTTTCATACATTAGGATAATAAGGGATCGCTGGGAGAAGTGTGAGCATTTGTAAAGGGGCGGTCCCAGGGAGTGTGTTCAGTATTTGTGGGTGGTGTCGGGGAGCAGGTCAATATCTCCGGGAAGCTCTGGAGAGTGGACTTGTGTGCTTTATCTGCTTGCCTTTGGATGTGATCATGTGCAAAATATATTGGTTTAAAAAAAAAACTGCTGGATCTCATTGCTCATAGTTAGTCAATGATACGCATTTTCATAAGAACAAAGAGTGTTATACTGTGTAACGCACAATACCTTACTGCTTTAAGGTAGATCTGTGTCGCTCTAAGGTCGCAAAGGCTAAATGTCGTTGGGTGAACACAGCATCGGGCCAGTAAGAATTTAGCTGTTACGATAGCAAAATACTGCGGATGCTGGAAATCCAAAATAACAACAGAAAATGAGTCTTGACGAAGGGTTTCAACCCGAAACGTTGACTCTATTTCTCTCACCACGGATGTTGCCTGGCCTGCTGAGTTTTTCCAGCGTTTTCTGTTGTTATTTAGAATGTAGCTGTTGCTTAGTGACAGCTTGGAAAGTGCCTGTTAATGTCTGGCTCCGTGTGACACTTTAAAGTGCGCTGAACAAATCTATGGATAGATTTAACCTATCCAGATATGGCACAGGCCATTGGCGTTGGAACACATGTGAGGGGTGAGGCCTTATGTTTGAAATTTCTGACTCGAGAATCCTGACCCGGGGGTGGTGTGGGGGGGGTGGAGGATTGAAGTGTGAGACACTGAGGTTTCTCTGGGTGTTAACTGCGTGGGTGGGACACATGGAGGACACTCGGCCGGGGAGGATCACCCACCTCTAATGGAGCCTGCCTGATTGTCCACTTGTTTAAATTAATGAACAGAAAATCGGGTTGACCTATGGCTGTGCAATCCTCCCATCTGATCTTCCTCTGTGCGCTCTGCCCGGGTGATTATTTACGCCCAAATGCAACAGCAGAAAATCTGCTCCGCAGGCTTTAGAGTGCCATTAGCAAAGGCCTGGGTGCAGGATGCCTGCTCAGGGTTGGGGTGTGGCAGAAATGGCCAGTTACATTAAAGCATCAGTGACTTAGGTAATCGGGTATTAAAGTGTGAGTAACGGAGATAATCAGGTATCTAAGGGCTGGATTTTGCCAATGGGGAGCTTTTGGAGGCGGGACTCCCACTTGTCGGGTTTTAGTCCCGCCTCCATCGACTTGTGGCCAACCTGCGCCATTTTCCCTTGATTGACCTTGTTAAGTCAAAAAATTTTGACAGATGAATTGTCATCGTTTGACAGTTTTGTGAAGCTGTCAAACACTGACATTCTCTAGTTTGATGAGTTCTTGAATAGAACACATCAAACCTCTTTTGCAGAAATTAGATGGTTGTTGTTATAAATCTCATCATTCATCAAAAAACTACTCGTGAAATAACGCTGGACGGCCAGCTGGTGGCGCCATCCAAGGAGTATAAATACTCGGGCGTCGGCCCCAGCTTGCCAGGGACATTTTGTAAGACAAGGAACTAGTAAAATACAACTAGACCTCCATGTTCTGAAACAAGTTGATTAAAGCCTTGCTTTATGCTCAAACCAAGTGCGTAGTGAGTTTTATTACGTCAGTTGTTGCATTGGAGAATGCAGCGGCCATCTGTCATCTCCATGCGGAGACCCGAGACTCTCCGCATACACACCGACTGAAGCCTGCAGGAAGAAACAAAGGTAAGTACACTTTTACTAACACTTTGCACTTACCTCAGATACTCACCTCTCCACACTTGCACCCATCACTCACCTCCACAGCACACTTTTGGACCCTTCCGTCCCCCGCAGACCCACTACTTGTCTCGGTGACCCTGGCGGGTTTCGGAGCCTTCGGGAAGCCCGCACTTGTGAGGGCAAAAAGGGGATAATCCTATTTTCTGCCTGTTAAGCGGCTGTAATCCCATCCCGCCTCCAAGGAGACGGGACCCGGCTCGGGACGGCTACCCGCCTCCTGGCAAGATGGCACACGCCCCCAAATTCTGCCATTTTTCTGGCAGTCCCGCCTCCCCAGGGCTGGCAAGTGTCAGTAATAGAGATAATCAGGTATTAAAACATCAGTAATGGAGATAATCGAGTATCTAAGTGTCAGTAACGGAAATAATTGAGTATCTAAGTGTCAGTAACGGAGGTAATCGGGTATATTAAAGCATCAATGATACAAGTGGCCTATTTAAAGTGTGCCCCTTAAGAGCATCCAATCAGCTAAAGTTTCTAGAAGAAATTAATGCACTTAATTGAAGTTTAATTACTTCATCAATTAGATTAAAGGACAAAATTAACAAACCTGTGCTTTGGACGTTGCTAAATTCTGTAGTCTTTTCTTTTGGACACTAGGATCTTTTTAAAGATTTGTCCTTTCTCTTACAGTAAACTAGGGCAGGTGTGCTATTTTTAAAAGACCATTTAGCATGAACTCGGAAATTCATTGGGGGAAGGTGTGTGAATGAGGTCAGGTTATAAATGTACACTGTTTATGGAATTGAAAGATGTGTTCTACTAAAGCTGCCACAAGGGCTGATTTCATAAGGCGGAAGTCGCACATTCACAGATACGATCCAGATCGTATTGCGAACCTATTACACGTAGAGTGTGACACACGAGTGGCTGAGGGCTGTGAGAATTCTTTCAAATTAAATGGGAGGGCTACTAGCTCAGGGTAGAGTACCAGAGGGCACAGATTCAAGGCGATTGGCAGAAGAACCAAAGGCGACATGAGGAAAAACTTTTTTACGCAGCGAGTGGTGAGGATCTGGAATGCACTGCCTGAAAGGGTGGTGGAGGCAGATTCAATTGTGGCTTTCAAAAGGGAATTGGATAAGTACCTGAAGGAATTTTTTTTACAGGGCTACGGGGAAAGGGCGGGGGAGTGGGACTAGCTGAAGTGCTCTTGCAGAGAGCCGGCACGGGCTCGACGGGCTGAATGGCCTCCTTCTGTGCTGTAACCATTCGATGGTTCTCTCAAGATGGGGCATTAATGGGTACAAGTCCCAGAGTTGCCCATTGTGCCTGCCAATCACCCACTGCTTTGGGAGTTAATGTGCAAAGTTTGTAATAGATGGTGTGCGTTGCTGTGGGATGCTGCAGTTGTACAGGGCCTTGGTGAGACCACACCTTGAGTGTTGTGTGCAGTTTTGGTCGCCTTATCTGAGGAAGGATGTTCTTGCCATGGAAGGAGTTCAGCGAAGATTCACCAGGCTGATACCTGGGATGGCAGGAATGACGTATGAGGAGAGATTGGGTCGATTGGACCTGTACTTGCTGGAGTTTAGAAGAATGAGAGGGGATCTCATTGAAACTTATTCTGACAGGACTGGACAGACTAGATGCAGGAAGGATGTTCCCGATGGCGGGGGAGTCCAGAACCAGGGGTCACAGTCTAAAGATAAGGGTTAAGCCATTTAGGACAGAAATGAGGAATTTCTTCACCCAGAGAGTGGTGAACCTGTGGAACTCTCTACCACAGAAGGCAGTTGAGGCCAATTCATTAAATATATTCAAGAAGGAGTTGGATATATTTCTTAAGGCTAAAGGGATCAAGGGATATGGGGAGAAAGCAGGGACCGGGTACTGAATTTGGATGATCAGCCATGATCGCATTGAATGGCAGAGCAGGCTCGAGGGGCTGCATGGCCGACTCCTGCTCCTATCTAATATGTTTCTATGTTCAACGTTGGGAGCAGGGGTGGGAAGGGAAAAGTCGGCACAACTCAACAGTGAGCCCTTGAACAATACGAGTAGCTTCTGCAAGGTGGCTCTCACTGTCCTGCCATCCCAGATACTGCACAATGGGGGGAAGCTGCTTTACAAAAACGCTAAGTTTTTAAAAACTGAAAGAATCAATTGCAAGCTTATTATTCCAGCCTGTTGTTTTTGTAGATCGCATACGGGATCTTGGGCATCGTAAATAGAGGTACTGAGTACAAAAGTAGAGAAAGTTATGCTGAATCTTTATAAAGCGCTGGTTAGGCCACAACTGGAGTATTGCGTCCAGCTCTGGTCACCACACTTTAGGAAGGATGTGAAGGCCCTTGAGAGGCTGCAGAGGAGATTTACCAGAATGTTTCTGGGGATGGGGGAATCTTAGCTACAAGGACAGGCTGGAGAAGCTGGATTTGTTTTCATTAGAGCAAAGGAGGTCGAGGGGTGATTTGATATAGGTGCACAAGATTATGACGGGTTTGGATAGGCTAGATGGGGAAAGGCTGTTCCCACTAGTTGATGGTACAAGGACTAGGGGACACAGACTTAAGGTTTTGGGCAAGAGATACAGGGGGGATGTGAGGGAAAACTTTTTTACGCAGCGAGTGGCGAGGACCTGGAACTCGCTGCCGACGGAAGTGGTGGAAGCGGAGACACTCGATGTTTTCAAGGGAAGACTGGATAGGCACTGGAGGGAAATAAACCCGCAGGGCTATGGGGATAGAGCGGGGGAATGGGACTGACTGGGATTGCTCTACAGAGAGCCGGCACGGATCGATGGACCGAATGGCCTCCTTCTGTGCCGTTATGACTCTATGTCATCTCCCTTGGGTGTGAGCCACATTTTCTGCAATTGATCGAGCCGACCTAGTTTCTCTCTGTTGAATTTGTCCTTTTTGCAGGGAATATGACTGGCATTTTTCTGCTGCCTTTTGGACTTGTTCTATTTTTGCTCCTCACTGTCTCATGGTTAATGCCTAGGTCTTGGAATTGTATTATTTTGGGAGCTGCAGTGAGAGCTGGCTTCTTTGGATTTGGTATGGTGACCACGTTCTCGGTTATGTTATTTGTGACCTTCATTGAAATGATGCTCTGTCTGTCACTGAAAACTTTCTCAAGCTCTTCAAGAAGCACCAGGAGGCTGGTTGCTCAGCACTTAACCCCCTGTTGTGAAAGGCACCCCTATCCATTTCCTTTGACCTTGAGCCAGGAGTGCCATTTGTCAGTTTTGCAGGCTAAGGTGGGACTATTGTACTTGGCCTAGTGGCTTTTCTCCCACGAGTGTGACTTGTTTTGCTGACCTCTGGTGATTGAATCTGTAGGTTTTGAATCCATAACTCCGATCTTCACTCGGAGGGCGGTGAATCTTTGCAATCTTCACTCGGAGGGCGGTGAATCTTTGCAATCTTCACTCAGGGCAGTGAATCTTTGCAATCTTCACTCGGAGGGCGGTGAATCTTTGGAATCTTCACTCGGAGGGCGGTGAATCTTTGCAATCTTCACTCAGGGCGGTGAATCTTTGGAATCTTCACTCAGGGCGGTGAATCTTTGGAATCTTCACTCGGAGGGCGGTGAATCTTTGCAATCTTCACTCGGAGGGCGGTGAATCTTTGGAATCTTCACTCGGAGGGCGGTGAATCTTTGGAATCTTCACTCGGAGGGCGGTGAATCTTTGGAATCTTCACTCGGAGGGCGGTGAATCTTTGGAATCTTCACTCGGAGGGCGGTGAATCTTTGGAATCTTCACTCGGAGGGCGGTGAATCTTTGGAATCTTCACTCGGAGGGCGGTGAATCTTTGGAATCTTCACTCTGAGGGCGGTGAATCTTTGGAATCTTCACTCTGAGGGCGGTGAATCTTTGGAATCTTCACTCTGAGGGCGGTGAATCTTTGGAATCTTCACTCTGAGGGCGGTGAATCTTTGGAATCTTCACTCTGAGGGCGGTGAATCTTTGGAATCTTCACTCTGAGGGCGGTGAATCTTTGGAATCTTCACTCTGAGGGCGGTGAATCTTTGGAATCTTCACTCTGAGGGCGGTGAATCTTTGGAATCTTCACTCGGAGGGCGGTGAATCTTTGCAATCTTCACTCGGAGGGCGGTGAATCTTTGCAATCTTCACTCGGAGGGCGGTGAATCTTTGCAATCTTCACTCGGAGGGCGGTGAATCTTTGGAGTTCTCTGCCCCAGAGGGCTGTGGATGCTGAGTCGTTGAGTACATTCAGGGCGGAGATCGTTAGATTTTTGGACTCTAGGGGAATCGAGGGATATGGGGATCGGGCGGGGAAGTGGAGTTGAGGTCGATGATCAGCCATGATCTTATTGAATGGCGGAGCAGGCTCGAGGGGCCACATGGCCTCCTCCAGCTCCTAATCCTTATGTTCTTATAACACAGTCTAAGTTGCTTATAATGAAATCACTACACCTGGAGACATCTTTACGTCATATGCGTGTCACGATTCAAGGTATTTGGCCTCAAAGGGATTTTCAATCAGTTCATATTAGCTTGATGCCTTTGAAGATGCTGATGAGCATTTAGCACATAAGGCATTGGATCCAGATATACAAAGTGTTTGCTGCACACCACATCAGCTTGAGACACTGGAGGTTTTATTAAAGTCATTCCAGTAAACGTTCACACATAATATGTTGGAAAGGCTTCTTTCAGGCTCGGTGGGGTTAGCCGCCAGAGCCCACTCCGAGGAGGGCGCTGGCCGGTTTGTTTGCCAGCTCAGCTTTCCAATCCCTGGATACATAGAAACATAGAAGATAGGAGCAGTAGGCCATTCGGCCCCTCGAGCCTGTTCCGCCATTTAATGAGATCATGGCTGATCATCCAAATTCAGTACCCTGTCCCTGCTTTCTCCCCATATCCCTTGATCCCCTTAGCCTTAAGAAATATATCTAACTCCTTCTTGAATATATTTAATGAATTGGCCTCAACTGCCTTCTGTGGTAGAGAATTCCACAGGTTCACCACTCTCTGGGTGAAGAAATTCCTCCTTATCTCTGTCCTAAATGGCTTACCCTTTTATCCTTAGACTGTGACCCCTGGTTCTGGACTCCCCGACCATCGGGAACATCCTTCCTGCATCTAGTCTGTCTAGTCCTGTTAGAATTTTATAAGTTTCAATGAGATCCCTCTCATTCTTCTAAACTCCAGCGAATATAAGCCCAATCGACCCAATCTCTCTTCATACGTCATTCCTGCCATTCCAGGTATCAGCCTGGTGAATCTTCGCTGCACTCTCTCCATGGCAAGAACATCCTTCCTCAGATAAGGCGACCAAAACTGCACACAATACTCAAGATGTGGTCTCACCAAGGCCCTGTACAACTGCAGCAAGACATCCTTGTTCCTGCACTCGAATCCTCTCACTACGAAGGCCAACATACCATTTGCCTTCTTAACCGCCTGCTGCACCTGCATGCTTACCTTCAGCGACTGGTGCTGGGGAGGATCAGAGCTCAAACCTTGGGCTTTCTATCCAGCTAGAAACGGGAGTCAGAAACAGAGCCTACAGAGATCTAGTCAGGAAGTCCGACACAATGAGGTCAGACACAGCTCGGAAAATAAATTACTGGCGTATATGGCCCACTAACAGGGATAGTGTGGCGCACGTTGTTATTTTTTAATGAGGTGTTACAAAATAGGTTGCAATTTGCTGTAAAGGTTATTGTATTCGTTCGCATTACATATGAAATAAATTAGCCTGTTGGTTATATAATTGGCCTTGTCTCGGTAGAGTGTTCATCAGTCTGCCTCTCTGGGAAGTAGAAGAAACAAACATTCCTGTGCGATTACAATCTCCAATACACGTAATGTGGAGTTTTGTTGTAAGTACCCCCCGGGGTCACACTGGATATCGGGCAGTAAAGATAAACTCCTGATCGTAAATGATGCACGATCAGCTAATGGCGGAGACTGGCGGCGCTGAATCTAAGAGACTGTCTAGCGCGGGTGCAAAATTGGTAGCAGTGTTATTTTGGTTCAGTCAAGTTTAGCTTGTTTATCGTTGGACAACACTCCAGGGTTGCCTGTAGCCTGCACCCTGATGCTGCAGTCTGTCTGTGTTCCAATCCTGTGGATGAAGTTACCGGTTTGTAGTCGCCCCATTAATGTGCATTAAGCATAAATTGCACTTACTGGAAGCTTAAATGGGCAGTCGTGGTGTCTCAAGTGCCTGCAAACAGCCAAGAGTTATATTGTACACGAAAGTGCCCTTGGGTCACGTCAGTTAGTCTTTGAGGGGTGATATTTCATCTTAACGTATTTTATTTAAGGGGAGGAGGTGTGGGGGTGGGGGGGGGTGCCTGTTGGAGCAATAGGATAAAAGTTTGTACATGGCAATAGATTTGCTGGAAAGGCTTTCCTGTTATAATTATTTTTTTGTTTTCTGATGTGTAGATGTAATCAATATGCCACATCAACTTGGCTATAGCACAGTGAAAAATATACAGTACTTAAATGGGAACGTATTCATCCACATTGTAGCTTTATCATAAATGTTACAACCACCAACCTGCCCACTTACTGGCGTCTTGTCACTTCCTATCTTCCTCTTGTATCTTTTACTTCGCGGCAGCCAGTCAGCAGATGTTTTTTGCGTAGATGCCCCTTTGCTGACATGATGGGGTTCACAAGAGCGAAGCGGACCGGGAGCGCCATCAGCTCAACATAGTTCATCATCCAGAAAGCCCTCCCCCCCATCGTAACAATTTCTTAAACGCTGCTGGGTTTTCTGCCCTCACAGCCCTATCTGGAAGTCGGTTCCATCTGTTGCTCAGTCTTGTGTGAAGAACTTCCTGACGGTCTTTAGTTTGCATTTTACTAGTTTGAACCTCTGCCCACGCGTCCTGCCCTCTTGGCTTAACTTGCAGCCGTGTTCCAGATTTGCCTTCTCAATCCCATTTGCTATCTTAAACACTCCATGAGCTGTTCTTGCAGTGGTTTGCTTTTGTGGATGAATAGCCCAGGTTTTTCTAGTCGTCATTTATTTTTCACCATTATGCTCCCTCCCTTAAGATAAGAATTAGGAGCCGAAATAGGCCACTCGGCCCCTCGAGCCTGCTCCACCATTCAGTAAGATCATGGCTGATCTTGGGCACAAAGCCACTTTCCTGCCCGCTCCCCATAACCCTTCACTCCCTTACCTTGCAAAAACCTGTCTATCTCCACCTTAAATGTATTTAATGACCCAGCCTCCACGGCTCTCTGGGGCAGAGAATTCCACAGATTTACGACCCTCTGAGAGAAGAAATTCCTCCTCATCTCAGTTCTAAAAGGGCGACCCTTTATTCTGAAACTGTGCCCCCGAGTTCTAGATTTCCCCACGAGGGGAAACATCCTCTCTGCATCTACCTTGTCGAGCCCCCTCAGTATCTTATATGTTTCAATAAGATCACCTCTCATTCTTCTAAATTCCAATGAGTATAGGCCCAACCTGCTCAACCTTTCTTCATAAGTCAACCCCCTCATCTCTGGAATCAACCGAGTGAATCGTCTCTGAACTGCCTCCAATGCAAGTATATCCTTCCTTAAATAAGGAGACCAAAACTGTACACAGTACTCAAGGTGTGGTCTCACCGATACCCTGTACAGTTGTAGCAGGACTTCCCTGCTTTTATACTCCAACCCCCTTGCAATAAAGACCAACACTCCACTTGCCTTTTTGATTACTTGCTGTACCTGCATGCTAACTTTTTGTGTTTCATGCACAAGGACCCTCGGGTCCCTCTGAACTGTAGTCTTTTGTAACCTCCATTTAAATAATAATCCACTGTGGAAAAAAGTTTTTATCCAACACTTCATCTACGTTATGCAGGAGTTCAGATCTTGCATTGACTGTGGGCAGTTTGAGGGTGACGCATTGCCTCTGATGACTTCTTTGCAATTGTGACATTGCCTTGCACGAGGCCTGTGCAGGCTTTCAAAAGGAAATAAAGGGAAAATGTGTGCCCCGCCTCTCTCTAGTCGAGTAGTGGAGTATAATGTGGGAAAATGTGAGGTTATCCACTTTGGTAGGAAGACTAAAAAAGCGAATTATTATTTAAATGGAGGGAGACTACAAAATGCTGCGGTCGAGAGATCTGGGGGTCCTCGTACATGAAACACAAAAAGTTAGCATGCAGGCGCAGCAAGTAATTAGGAAGGCTAATGGAGTGTTGGCCTTTATTGCAAGGGGGATGGAGTATAAAAGTAGGCAAGTCCTGCTACAACTGTACAGGGTATTGGTGAGACCACACCTTGAGTACTGCGTACAGTTTTGGTCTCCTTATTTAAGGAGGGATAGGCAGTAAACTCTTTCTTATCCGGCACCTCCGGGACCAGGATGGTGCCGGTTGATGAAACATTCTGGATAACAGAGAGGTAGACCTACCAAGGCAATTTTTAACACACAAAAATAAAAACCACTGACTAACTCGGCCACCGCGGGAGACTCGGACTCGGCAAAACGAGTGCTGGATGGATTCGGCAAGATTGCCGGTTATCTATTTTGCCGGTTGGATACTGTTGAGGGGGATGACTTACCAGGGGAAGGCAGCAGCAGCCAGCTTCCTGGCACCAGGGAAGCTTCTGCTGCTCAGGAAGGGAGGAAAAAGAGTGGGAGAGCAATAATGGTAGGGGATTCTATCGTAAGGGGAACAGATAGGCGTTTCTGTGGCCGCAAACGTGACTCCAGGATGGTTTGTTGCCTCCCTGGGGCCAGGGTCAGGGATGTCACTGAGCGGCTGCAGGGCATTCTTAAGGGGGAGGGTGAGCAGGCAGAGGTCGTGGTCCACATTGGGACCAACGACATAGGAAGGAAGGGAGATGAGGTCCTGCATCAAGAATTTAGGGAGCTAGGTAACAGATTAAAGAGCAGGACCTCAAAGGTTGTAATCTCTGGATTACTCCCAGTGCCACGTGCTAGTGAGTATAGGAATGGGAGGATAGAGCAGATGAATGCGTGGCTAAGGAGTTGGTGTAGGGGGGAGGGTTTTACTTTCCTGGATCACTGGGCCTGCTTCTGGGAAAGGTGGGACTTGTACAAGTCGGACGGGTTGCACCTGAGCCAGAGCGGGACAAATATCCTTGCGGGGAGGTTTGCTAGCACTGTTGGGGGGGGGGGTTTAAACTAACTTGGCAGGGGGATGGGATACAGAGGGGAGCTGAAATAGGGGGTGATGTGCCGCCAATTATAGAGAAAAAAACAAGTCAGCTTGGTAGACAGGGCAAACATATAAGGCTGGATGGCATCTATTTTAATGCAAGGAGTCTTGCAAATAAGGTGGATGAACTGAAGGTGTTGATAAACACATGGGAGTATGATATTGTTGCTATCACGGAGACATGGTTGAGGGAGGGGCAAGACTGGCAGCTCAATATTCCGGGGTACAGAATCTTCAGGCGAGACAGAGGGGGAGGTATAAGAGGAGGGGGTGTCGCAATATTAATTAAGGAGTCAATTACTGCAGTAAGGAGGGATGATATATTAGCAGGTTCCTCTAATGAGGCCATATGGGTGGAGCTTAAAAACAAAAAGGGGGCAAGCACTTTGCTGGGAGTGTACTATAGGCCTCCAAACAGTCAGGGGGAGATAGAGGAACAGATATGTAGGCAAATCTCAGAGAAATGTGCAAATAATAGGGTAATAATAATGGGGGATTTCAACTTCCCCAATATTAACTGGGATAGTCAGAGTGTGAAAGGCTCAGAGGGTGTAGAATTCTTAAAGTGCATCCAGGAGAGCTTTTTGAGCCAGCATGTAGAAAGTCCTACAAGAGAGGGGGCGGTACTGGACCTAATTCTAGGGAATGTGGCTGGCCAAGTGGAAAAAGTGCTAGTAGGTGAGCACTTTGGTGACAGTGACCATAATATGGTAAGATTTAAGGTGGTCATGGAAAAGGACATGGATGGGCCGGAAATAAAGGTTCTAAATTGGGGGAAGGCCGATTTTAATAGGATAAGGCAGGATCTGGCCAAAATGGACTGGGATCAGCTACTTGTAGGAAAATCCGCATCGGAGCAATGGGAGGCTTTCAGAAGGGAGATTGAGATCATACAATGGCAACATGTTCCCGTAAAGGTCAAGGGTGGTTCCAAAAACCACAGGGAACCTTGGATGTCAGGGGATATACGAGAATGGATTAGGAAAAAAAGGAGGGCTTTTGGCAGATACAAAAGGCTAAAGACGGAGGAAGCCCTAGAGGAGTACAAAAAGTGCAGGGGGATACTTAAAAAAGAAATTAGGAGATCAAGGAGGGGCCATGAAATAACACTGGCGAGCAAAATAAAGGAAAATCCTAAGATGTTTTATAAGTATATTAAGGGTAAGAGGATAACTAGGGAAAAAATAGGGCCCATTAGGGACAAAAGTGGCAATCTGTGTGTGGAGCCGGAAGATGTAGGAGGGGTTCTGAATGAATTTTTTGCATCTGTTTTCACTATGGAGAAGGACGATGTAGACATAGAAATAGGGCGGGGGGACTGTGATATGCTCGAACATATTAACATCGAGAGGGAGGAGGTATTGGCGGTTTTAGCTGGCCTAAAAATGGATAAATCCCCAGGCCCGGATGAAATGTATCCCAGGCTGCTGTGTGAGGCAAAGGAAGAGATTGCGGGGGCTCTAACACATATATTCAGGACCTCTCTGGCCACAGGGGATGTGCCAGAGGACTGGAGAACCGCTAATGTAGTACCATTATTCAAGAAGGGAAGTAGGGAAAAACCAGGGAACTACAGGCCAGTGAGCCTAACATCAGTGGTAGGAAAATTATTGGAAAAAATCCTGAGGGACAAAATTTGTCTCCGCTTGGAGAGGCAAGGATTAATCAGGGATAGTCAACATGGCTTTGTCAAGGGAAGATCATGTCTGACTAATTTGATTGAATTTTTTGAGGGGGTGACTAGGTGTGTGGATGAGGGTAACGCAGTGGATGTGGTATACATGGATTTCAGTAAGGCCTTCGATAAAGTCCCGCACAGGAGACTGGTCAAGAAGGTAAGAGCCCATGGAATCCAGGGTGCCTTGGCACATTGGATACAAAACTGGCTTAGTGGCAGAAGGCAGAGGGTGATGGTCGAAGGTTGTTTTTGTGACTGGAAGCCTGTGGCCAGTGGGGTACCACAGGGATCGGTGCTGGGTCCCTTGCTGTTTGTGGTCTACATTAATGACTTGGATATGAATGTAAAAGGTATGATCAGTAAGTTCGCGGATGATACAAAAATTGGTAGGGTGGTAAATAGCGAGGAGGGTAGCCTCAGTCTGCAGGACGATATAGATGGGTTGGTTAGATGGGCGGAACAGTGGCAAATGGAATTTAACCCGGAAAAGTGCGAGGTGATGCACTTTGGGGGGACTAACAAGGCAAGGGAATACACAATGAATGGTAAGACCCTAGGCAAGACGGAGGGTCAGAGGGATCTGGGTGTGCAAGTACACAGATCCCTGAAGGCGGCGGAACAGGTGGATAAGGTGGTAAAAAAGGCATATGGGATACTTGCCTTCATTAGCCGAGGCATTGAATACAAGAGCAAGGAGGTTATGATGGAGCTGTATAAAACACTGGTTAGGCCACAGCTGGAATACTGTGTGCGGTTCTGGTCGCCACACTACAGGAAGGATGTGATCGCGTTGGAGAGGGTGCAGAGGAGGTTCACCAGGATGTTACCAGGGCTGGAGCGCTTCAGCTATGAAGAGAGACTGGGCAGATTGGGTTTGTTTTCCTTGGAGCAGAGGAGGCTGAGGGGGGACATGATTGAGGTGTACAAAATTATGAGGGGCATAGATAGGATGGATGCTGAGGAGCTTTTTCCCTTAGTAGAGGGGTCAATAACTAGGGGGCATAGATTCAGGTAAAGGGCGGGAGGTTTAGAGGGGATTTGAGAAAGAACTTTTTCACCCAGAGGGTGGTTGGAGTCTGGAACTCACTGCCTGAAAGGGTTGTGGAGGCAGGAACCCTCACAACATTTAAGAAGCATTTGGATGAGCACTTTAAATGCCACAGCATACAAGGCTACGGACCAAATGCTGGAATATGGGATTAGATTAGACAGGGCTTGATGGCCGGCGCAGACACGATGGGCCGAAGGGCCTCTATCCGTGCTGTATAACTCTATGACTCTATTCCGGATGATTAAGTGCCGTTTAAACAAGAGTTTACTGTACTTGCATTGGAGGCAGTTCAGAGACGATTCACTCGGTTGATTTCTGAGATGAGGGGGTTGACTTATGAAAAGAAAGGTTGAGCAGGTTGGGCCTGTACTCATTGGAGTTTAGAAGAATGAGAGGTGATCTTATTGAAACATACAAGATACTGAGGGGGCTCGACAGGGTAGATGCTGAGAGGATGTTTCCCCTCGTGGGGAAATCTAGAACTCGGGGCATAGTTTCAGGATAAGGAGTCGCCCATTTAAAACAGAGATGAGGAGGAATTTCTTCTCTGAGGGTCGTGAATCTTTGGAATTCTCTACCCCAGAGAGCTGTGGAGGCGGAGTCATTGAATATATTCAAGGCAGAGATTGAGAGACATTTGAACTACAGGGGAGTCGAGGGTTATGGGGAGCGGGCAGGAAAGTGGAGTTGAAGCCAAGATCAGATCAGCCATGATCTTATTGAATGGCGGAGCAGGCTCGAGGGGCCAAATAGCCTATTCCTGCTCCTATATCTTATGCTCTTATGCTGAAGCGATGAAAAGGATTGGGTCATTGAAACCATGGGTTCTTCCTTTCCTGCGCTATTGGAAATGAGCAAACAAAAGAATCTTCAATGTGGATCTGACCATTGCGGCGACTCGCAACTATTTCTTAGAAACGGTGGCAGCTCAGGGAAGCTAAAGCACCTGCAAAACGCACTACAAAATGCAACTGCGTATGTCAGCCAGTGGGTAGCACTCCTCGCCTCTGAGTCAGAAGGTTGTGTGATCGGTCAAATTGGGATAAGGCTTACACTCCAGTGCAGTACTGTACTTGAGGGAGCGCCGCACTGTCAGAGGGGCAGTACTGAGGGAGCGCCGCACTGTCGGAGGGGCGGTACTGAGGGAGCGCCGCACTGTCGGAGGGGCAGTACTGAGGGAGCGCCGCACTGTCAGAGGGGCAGTACTGAGGGAGCGCCGCACTGTCGGAGGGAGCACCGCACTGTCAGAGGGGCAGTACTGAGGGAGCGCCGCACTGTCGGAGGGGCAGTACTGAGGGAGCGCCGCACTGTCGGAGGGGCGGTACTGAGGGAGCGCCGCACTGTCGGAGGGGCAGTACTGAGGGAGCGCCGCACTGTCGGAGGGGCAGTACTGAGGGAGCACCGCACTGTCGGAGGGGCAGTACTGAGGGAGCGCCGCACTGTGGGAGGGGCAGTACTGAGGGAGCGCCGCACTGTCGGAGGGTCAGTACTGAGGGAGTGCCGCACTGTCGGAGGTGCGGTACTGAGGGAGCGCCGCACTGTAGGAGGGGCAGTACTGAGGGTGTGCCGCACTGTCAGTGGGGCAGTACTGAGGGAGCACCGCACTGTCAGTGGGGCAGTACTGAGGGAGCACCGCACTGTCGGAGGGGCAGTACTGAGGGAGCGCCGCACTGTGGGAGGGGCAGTACTGAGGGAGCGCCGCACTGTCGGAGGGTCAGTACTGAGGGAGTGCCGCACTGTCGGAGGTGCGGTACTGAGGGAGCGCCGCACTGTAGGAGGGGCAGTACTGAGGGTGTGCCACACTGTCAGTGGGGCAGTACTGAGGGAGTGCCGCACTGTCAGTGGGGCAGTACTGAGGGAGCACCGCACTGTCGGAGGGGCAGTACTGAGGGAGCGCCGCACTGTCGGGGGCAGTACTGAGGGAGCGCCGCACTGTCAGGGGCAGTACTGAGGGAGCGCAGGGGAGTTCTCCCCGGTGTCTTGGGGCCAATATTTATCCCTCAATCAACATCAATAAAATGGATAATCTGGTCATTATCACATTGCTGTTTGTGGGACCTTGCTGTGCACAATTGGCTGCCGCATTTCCTACATTACAACAGCGACTACACTTCAAAAAAGTACTTCATTGGCTGTAAAGCGCTTGGGAACGTCCCGTGGTTGTGAAAGGCACTGTAGAAATGCGAGTCTTTTTTCTTTCAAAGGGGACCGAGGTTGCAGAGACTAAACTTCCAATCTCGCCCTGCAGCCTCAGCCCACTTCTGCACAGCCCGATGCAGCCTCCCTTATGGGCCAGTGTTTGTGGGGGGCCCATGAGTCGGTTTAAGCTTGCTCTCCAGCAAGTCCGTCAATGCTGGACCTTAGTCAGATTGGTACTCAAGTAGTGCAGGACTACATAGAATATACAGCACAGAAACAGGCTGTTCAGCCCCGCCAGTCTATGCCGGTCACATTGCCACCGTATAAACGAGTAATTTTCATCAGCTGAAACATAATCAGGATAAGGTTATGTTATGGTAGTGTAAGTGAGTGGCTTACAGTGAAGGAATCATGTCAGGCCAAAATTAAATTGCAGTGATTAGCATAATTGTTTCATTGTGCTGTGGTGTTTTATGCCCTCCATATGTACTGTACAATCTGTGTGACACAGTCTGAAACTCTGTGGAGTCGCACTTCCACCATGCATTGCCTTTGTCCACTAAAGCCTTGAAATTACACCGTATGAATGCTGAACACACTTTGTATGATATATTAATATGTAGTATATATTAATGGAGAAATTAACCTGTGTTTGTTTTAGTTAATGCTTTCATTAAAATAGCAGGCAAAAGAATCTCATTAAAAGTTGATAGATTAATAATTGCTTGGCATAACTTCAATGCCTATGACTTCACAATGGGTAATTTAGAGTCTTGTACTGTTCCAGTTCCTATGTGCGTTGCTGGGTATTTGTGGCCTGCCCATTTGATCTGGCGAGTATGTATATTGCTGTGGGCCATGTGGTCCGGAGATACAATTCCTGTCTCTGCTCAGCAAGGCTGGCCTAACTGTTGTCATTAATATTTTCCCAATTTGTCTTTTTGAGGGTGTTTTTTTTTTGCCTTTTCTCAAACAACCATTCTAAAATCAGTTGGGGAACTTGCGGCCAGTTGACACTCGTGCCTCGGTCACTCTGGCCTCCAGAAGGGGCGCAAGAGTGGCCCGGGTGATCCTCTCGTTCATTTTCTTCCTTTAGCGTGGAGCAGCGCTTGTCGGACACCACTTGCCGGAGTTTCAGTTCTTCCAACCGTAGAAGACCTCACAGCCAAGCCTAATCCTGTCCTTACTCAAAGTCCGCACACAGACATTTTCTTGCAGGGGATCACCGGTTAGCAGAAGGGAGAACACTGGCCGCCTGTCCCTCATTAGCTCGGGTCCTGAGGTCAGTTGTAGTGCTGGTGTGGTTGATCCAGCAGGGTCTAGAACGAGGGGTCAAAGTCTCAGTATACGGGGTAGGACATTTAGGACTGAGATGAGGAGGAATTTTTTCACTCAGAGGGTGGTGAACCTGTGGAATTCTCTACCACACACGGTTGTGGAGGCCGAGTCACTGAATATATTTAAGAAGGAGATAGATAGATTTCTAGACACAAAAGGCATCAAGGGGTATGGGGAGAGAGCGGGAATATGGTATTGAGATAGAGGATCAGCCATGATCATATTGAATGGCGGAGCAGGCTCGAAGGGCTGAATGGCCGACTCCTGCTCCTATTTTTCTATATTTCTATGGATCAAACCTCAATTCTTCTGGTCTTCTGTGTTGTACATCAAGTGATGTATTTACCCACGAAGCCTTTGAGGAAGTTCACTGCCCAGCAACAACTGGACTATGCCACAGCACGGTGGCATAGTGGTTAGCACTGTTGTCTCACAGCGCCAGAGACCCGGGTTCGAATCCGGCCTCGGGCGACTGTCTGTGTGGAGTTTGCACATTCTCCCCGTGTTTGCGTGGGTTTTCTCCGGGTGCTCCGGTTTCCTCCCACAGTCCAAAGATGTGCGGGTTAGGTTGATTGGCTATGATAAATTGACCCTTAGTGTTAGGGGGATTAACTACGTGGGGTTACAGGGATAGGGTGGGATATGTGTTGGTGTAGGGGTTACGGGGATTGGGTGGGATATGTGTCGATGCAGGCTCGATGGGCCGAAATGGCCTCTATCTGCACTGTGGCGTTTCTGTGATTTCTGTGATATATGGGCTATAAGTGGGTTTTTGGATAGTAAACTAATTTAGGTTTGTATTCCGCTCCTTTTTATACCTTACAGTTCAATTGCAGTATGACTTGAGTGCTCAAAATACCTGAATCTGAACAAACAACCCAGTCTAGATCTCGTTGCTGGTCCATTTGCAAAAACTGTGGCGTCTCATAATTCTGCATTGTCAGAGGCTTGACGATATCAATTATGGAGAAGAATGGACGATTGGGGGTGGCACGCCACTTTGGTGCTCCAACAGAATTCGCCACCGTTAAAAGCAAGCCAGTGACGTGCCCATTGTTCCCTCACCAGGGCACTGCCCAATCTAGTGACGTGCCCATTGTTCCCCCACCAGAGCACTGCCCAATCTAGTGACGTGCCCATTGTTCCCCCACCAGAGCACTGCCCAATCTAGTGACGTGCCCATTGTTCCCTCACCAGGGCACTGCCCAATCTAGTGACGCGCCCATTGTTCCCCCACCAGGGCACTGCCCAATCTAGTGACGTGACCATTGTTCCCCCACAAGGGCACTGCCCAATCTAGTGACGTGCCCATTGTTCCCCCACCAGGGCACTGCCCAATCTAGTGACGTGACCATTGTTCCCCCACCAGGGCACTGCCCAATCTAGTGACGTGACCATTGTTCCCCCACCAGGGCACTGTCCAATCTAGTGACGTGTCCATTGTTCCCCCACCAGGGCACTGCCCAATCTAGTGACGTGTCCATTGTTCCCCCACCAGGGCACTGTCCAATCTAGTGACGTGCCCATTGTTCCCCCACCAGAGCACTGCCCAATCTAGTGACGTGCCCATTGTTCCCCCACCAGAGCACTGCCCAATCTAGTGACGTGTCCATTGTTCCCCCACCAGGGCACTGCCCAATCTAGTGACGTGACCATTGTTCCCCCACAAGGGCACTGCCCAATCTAGTGACGTGCCCATTGTTCCCCCACCAGGGCACTGCCCAATCTAGTGACGTGTCCATTGTTCCTCCACCAGGGCACTGCCCAATCTAGTGACGTGTCCATTGTTCCCCCACCAGAGCACTGCCCAATCTAGTGACGTGCCCATTGTTCCCTCACCAGGGCACTGCCCAATCTAGTGACGTGCCCATTGTTCCCCCACAAGGGCACTGCCCAATCTAGTGACGTGCCCATTGTTCCCCCACCAGAGCACTGCCCAATCTAGTGACGTGTCCATTGTTCCCCCACCAGGGCACTGCCCAATCTAGTGACGTGCCCATTGTTCCCCCACCAGGGCACTGTCCAATCTAGTGACGTGTCCATTGTTCCCCCACCAGGGCACTGCCCAATCTAGTGACGTGTCCATTGTTCCCCCACCAGGGCACTGTCCAATCTAGTGACGTGACCATTGTTCCCCCACCAGGGCACTGCCCAATCTAGTGACGTGTCCATTGTTCCCCCACCAGGGCACTGCCCAATCTAGTGACGTGCCCATTGTTCCCCCACCAGGGCACTGCCCAATCTAGTGATGTGCCCATTGTTCCCCCACCAGAGCACTGCCCAATCTAGTGACGTGCCCATTGTTCCCCCACCAGGGCACTGCCCAATCTAGTGACGTGACCATTGTTCCCCCACCAGGGCACTGCCCAATCTAGTGACGTGACCATTGTTCCCCCACCAGGGCACTGCCCAATCTAGTGATGTGCCCATTGTTCCCCCACCAGAGCACTGCCCAATCTAGTGACGTGCCCATTGTTCCTCCACCAGGGCACTGCCCAATCTAGTGATGTGCCCATTGTTCCCCCACCAGAGCACTGCCCAATCTAGTGACGTGCCCATTGTTCCCCCACCAGGGCACTGCCCAATCTAGTGACGTGCCTATTGTTCCCCCACCAGGGCACTGCCCAATCTAGTGACGTGACCATTGTTCCCCCACCACGGCACTGCCCAATCTAGTGACGTGTCCATTGTTCCCCCACCAGGGCACTGCCCAATCTAGTGACGTGTCCATTGTTCCCCCACAAGGGCACTGCCCAATCTAGTGATGTGCCCATTGTTCCCCCACCAGGGCACTGCCCAATCTAGTGACGTGCCCATTCTTCCCCCACCAGAGCACTGCCAAATCTAGTGACGTGTCCATTGTTCCCCCACAAGGGCACTGCCCAATCTAGTGACGTGTCCATTGTTCCCCCACCAGGGCACTGCCCAATCTAGTGACGTGCCCATTGTTCCCCCACCAGAGCACTGCCCAATCTAGTGACGTGTCCATTGTTCCCCCACAAGGGCACTGCCCAATCTAGTGATGTGCCCATTGTTCCCCCACAAGGGCACTGCCCAATCTAGTGATGTGCCCATTGTTCCCCCACAAGGGCACTGCCCAATCTAGTGACGTGTCCATTGTTCCCCCACCAGAGCACTGCCCAATCTAGTGACGTGCCCATTGTTCCCCCACCAGGGCACTGCCCAATCTAGTGACGTGACCATTGTTCCCCCACCAGGGCACTGCCCAATCTAGTGACGTGCCCATTGTTCCCCCACAAGGGCACTGCCCAATCTAGTGACGTGCCCATTGTTCCCACACAAGGGCACTGCCCAATCTAGTGATGTACCCATTGTTCCCCCACAAGGGCACTGCCCAATCTAGTGACGTGCCCATTGTTCCCCCACCAGGGCACTGCCCAATCTAGTGACGTGACCATTGTTCCCCCACAAGGGCACTGCCCAATCTAGTGACGTGTCCATTGTTCCCCCACAAGGGCACTGCCCAATCTAGTGACGTGCCCATTGTTCCCCCACCAGGGCACTGCCCAATCTAGTGACGTGCCCATTGTTCCCCCACCAGGGCACTGCCCAATCTAGTGAAGTGTCCATTGTTCCCCACCAGAGCACTGCCCAATCTAGTGACGTGACCATTGTTCCCCCACAAGGGCACTGCCCAATCTAGTGATGTGCCCATTGTTCCCCCACCAGAGCACTGCCCAATCTAGTGACGTGTCCATTGTTCCCCCACCAGAGCACTGCCCAATCTAGTGACGTGTCCATTGTTCCCCCACCAGAGCACTGCCCAATCTAGTGACGTGTCCATTGTTCCCCACCAGAGCACTGCCCAATCTAGTGACGTGACCATTGTTCCCCCACCAGGGCACTGCCCAATCTAGTGACGTGACCATTGTTCCCCCACCAGGGCACTGCCCAATCTAGTGACGTGACCATTGTTCCCCCACAAGGGCACTGCCCAATCTAGTGACGTGTCCATTGTTCCCCCACCAGAGCACTGCCCAATCTAGTGACGTGTCCATTGTTCCCCCACCAGAGCACTGCCCAATCTAGTGACGTGTCCATTGTTCCCCCACCAGGGCACTGCCCAATCTAGTGACGTGACCATTGTTCCCCCACAAGGGCACTGCCCAATCTAGTGACGTGTCCATTGTTTCCCCACCAGAGCACTGCCCAATCTAGTGACGTGCCCATTGTTCCCCCACCAGGGCACTGCCCAATCTAGTGACGTGACCATTGTTCCCCCACAAGGGCACTGCCCAATCTAGTGACGTGACCATTGTTCCCCCACCAGAGCACTGCCCAATCTAGTGACGTGCCCATTGTTCCCCCACCAGGGCACTGCCCAATCTAGTGACGCGCCCATTGTTCCCCCACCAGGGCACTGCCCAATCTAGTGACGCGCCCATTGTTCCCCCACCAGGGCACTGCCCAATCTAGTGACGCGCCCATTGTTCCCCCACAAGGGCACTGCCCAATCTAGTGACGCGCCCATTGTTCCCCCACAAGGGCACTGCCCAATCTAGTGACGCGCCCATTGTTCCCCCACAAGGGCACTGCCCAATCTCTGGCCGTGCTACTGGAGAGATGCCGAATGGAGCGCCAAGCACTTTCACCCACGATTTGGGTAAAATTGTCAGGGAAGTAAGCCTCGGCCGCTGTGGCAAACCTGGGAACTGGGTTATTGAGTAACAAATGCTTTGGAAGCAGGTAGTCTGCCAACCTTTTCACCTGTGGAATGGTTTGTGGCGCAGGGAGAGCCATAAAGAACAATGTACGATTTTTGGGCATGAGATGCCGAACAAGTCATCAGATGTTGACTGTGTTGAAATGAAGACTCAGCACGCTGTGTTCTACTATAATCCTTGTTTTCTCAGCACTTCAAAAATGTACCTTCACTTTTCATCCAGGACATTGATACTGTTTGACACTGAGCACATCCTCGGTGTCACAGATGCAAGGACAGTTACCAAATGCCAACACTAGTTATCTACTGTCTCTATCAGTTGGTTTTTCATGTCTCTAATGCCAGACTCCAATCATTTCTTTTCTGTTCCCTGTTGCAGGATGAACTGGCTGAAATCTGTGGGCAGCCCAATGTCTCGGATCGACCAAGCCCACTTCTCAAGCGAGAGAGACATCTCCAAACTGGATTTTCACACTTTCTCAACCAGATACTAAACTCTTGAGATATCCCAACAACTGGTACTTGCTAGAACTTTGCTAACACCACCTCCGATGTCATTTAGCTTGGAGGAGAGGGAGAATGATTTATAGAATCTGAGGGGTTGGAGACTTGGAGGGGAAGGGGGAGTAGGTTGCTTGCTATCCATATTGTTACTTGATCTATTTTTCCCATAATTTCTTTCTGTTTTTGGGGTCTGGCAGTCAACCTCCATGCACCTTATGAATACTGTTTTACGCCGACAGCACAGTAGGGTGTCCTGTTGGCGCTCTGTTCTGCTGCGCCACAGAGCTTCAGGATGTTTCCTGGTTCCTCAGACGTTATGAGGAATGTTGTTGAATGGAGGCCTGTCCCTTCCCCGCAGGGAACGAGTCACCCTGTTCTTGCAGACTTCGCAAGGCGCTTTTTTTTTTTTTTGCTTTGTGGCTCAGCGCAGTCCAAGTCCTGAGAGCACGATGCTAAAACTAAAACCAATACTGGTTTTGTGCTTTTCTGCCACCAGTCTCCTGCTGGCCACTTGGTTCCACTGATGGCAGATCCAAAGTGGGTCTCCCCTGCTATTAGAACAAGGTAGGTTGGCCGATTTACACTAGGAAGTGCTGTTGACTGGGTGAGCCCTGCATGCTAGAGTCAACAGCACCGCAGTAATATAAAAACACCTTTACTGACTACTTTGAGCAGCTTTGCACTTCAAGGAAGAAACCTCATCCTCAGATGATTTTGTTGGAAGTGCTTAAATCTGATGTAAACTGTCTGTATTAAACTGGAATAGTAAATGTAATTGTGAGGGTTGTCTGAAGTTAATGGTTTATAAGCATCACGTTCTAGCTCAGTGCTGTTTGTCGGGCTGAATCATGTCATTAAAATTATTTTGTGGGTGACCACCACAGTTTATGGTAAGTATTGGCACCCTACAGCACATCGTCCCTGTTAAGTGTCGTGTCATTTTGGGCTCCTGCAATTAAAAAAAAAAACAAGCATCGAGAAATTCACCCCCTCAAAGTTCTACCATCTGTTCTTCAACCCACGATACTCGGTACAGCAGACAACAATGACACCAAAGCCAAATGCTGCGGAGGCTGGAAATCCAAAATAAAAACAGCAAATGCTGGAAACGCTCAGCAGGTCGGGGCAGCACCCGCAGAGAGACAGAGTTGACGTTTCAGGTCAGGCAAAGGTTGGAGATGTAATGGGTTTTAAGCAAGTACAGAGGCTGGGAAAGGAGGGGTGGGGTGGGGGAGGCCCATTCATTGGGTAGCGGAGGTTGGTTTGCACATGCATGGAACCAGCGGGTCTCATAGAAACATAGAAAAATCGGAGCAGGAGTAGGCCATTCGGCCCTTCGAGCCTGCTCCGCCATTCAATATGATCATGGCTGATCCTCTATCTCAATACCATATTCCCGCTCTCTCCCCATACCCCTTGATGCCTTTTGTGTCTAGAAATCTATCTACTTCTTAAATATATTCAGTGACTTGGCCTCCACAGCCTTCTGTGGTAGAGAATTCCACAGGTTCACCACCCTCGGAGTGAAGAAATTTCTCCTCATCTCAGTCCTAAATGTCCTACCCTGTATCCTGAGACTGTGACCCCTCGTTCTAGACCCCCCCCCCCAGCCAGGGGAAACATCCTCCCTGCATCCGGTCTGTCTAACCCTGTCAGAATTTTATATGTTTCAATGAGATCCCCTCTCATTCTTCTAAACTCTAGTGAATACAGGCCTAGTCGACCCAATCTCTCCTCATACGACAGTCCTGCCATCCCAGGAATCAGTCTGGTGAACCTTCGCTGCACTCCCTCTATGGCAAGTATATCCTTTCTTAGGTAAGGCGACCAAAACTGCACACAGTACTCCAGGTGTGGTCTCACCAAGGCCCTGTACAACTGTAGTAAGACATCCTTGCTCCTGTACTCAAATCCTCTTGCAATGAAGGCCAACATACCATTTGCCTTCCTAACTGCTTGCTGCACCTGCATGTTTGCTTTCAGTCTCCAATTTGGCCACCGGGCTTTATGGAGGCCGGTTCCATTTTAGCGTGTGAAGGCGGGACAGCGGCACATGGAGGTAGCACATGGACCCGGAGGCCCCCGCTTTGTAGAAGCGCCATCAGCTGAAATCCTGGTGTGGAGCTTGAACCCAGGAACCTTCAAGCCCAAGACAGAAGTGCTACCAGAAGAGCCAAGCAGAATCTCCTCTCCCATTAGGAAAGTTTGTTTTTGAATTATCTTTTTAAAAAGAATATTTTACATAACCTAAATATCTTTTTTTTTTAAGTGGATGCAATCAAAGTTAGAATTGGGCTTGCAGAGGGAATCCCCAATCATGCCAAATGATAAAGGGATCCCGAACCTTCTGTGGGCAGCTTGTCAGCGCTTGTCCAGATGGCTGCAGCTGAGAGTAGGTGCGAGTCTTCTATCCTAACACAGCCCCAAACATGAGGAAACACAGACTCCTTGCAAGAAAGGACCAACTCAGCCTGGCACAGCTCCACTCGTGGCTCTGGTAACACACAGGTGCAGTTCTGCCTAGAGTGCGCACTAATGAAAAGAAGTTAGCCTGGCGTGAGGCTCAAGAGAGAGACGCTGCCAAACGAGAGGCAAGAGAACATGCGGAGAAGGAAGTCATTATTTTATACACAAACAGGAAATGGTGTAAATACCAGCATACGAAAGAGAAAAAGACAGATGAATGTTTCCGATGTTAAACTTTATTCTTGGGAGCTGTTTTGAAAAATGTTTTTAGTTTGGTGATGGAGGATGTGACATGAATCTTGTCATTTACAGGAAACTTTCGTTTAACCGGAGGTTAAATATCCGGAATGCTCTATCCACCGGCAAAATTCAGGAGTCGGTTCAGATAACTTTTTTTTACTTTTCGTTGCTCTTTTTTCTCCAGTCCTGGCTCTGCAAGCGTCTAGCTGAAGCTGTTGCTTAGCTACAGAGACGCTTGCAAGCTGCGCCGACCTTTTTGTCAGGGTTTGTTGCTTCAGACGGAGCTCAAAAGCTCCGTATGTTTTAACATTAGCGCTCGTTTTTCCGGCAGTGTTGATCGACCAGCACCAGCTCGGTCCCGTCACTGCCGGATACCAGAAAGTTTCCTGTATGTGGAAATTACTTATGAAATGATACTGGGCGGCCTGCTGGTGGCGCTGTCCAGGGAGAGTATAAATACTCGGGCATGGGCCCAGCTTGCTCAGGACATTCTTTAACAGGAACTAGTGAAGGACACAACTAGATCTCCATGTTGAAAAACGGTTGATTAAAGTCTTGTTTAATACTTAGACCAAGTGCCTAGTAGTTTTCTTACGTCAGGATGATCCCCCACTGCAACATCTATTTGAAGTATTATGGGTTCCTGTGGACCCTCGAGTCCTAATGCTGGCTCTTACTGTTCAGTTAACAAAATTAAAGTACAATTTTAGGGGATTGAGTGAGGCGGTGGATCTGACACTAGCTTTTCATCTTGAGGATCTGAGTTCAAGTCAACCCCAGACTGACGGTTTGTAAACTCCTTTCTGCTGAATTGAGTTTAGGTAGCACTGCAGGGTGGGCGTGGGCCAGCTGCACAAAACTGCCCCATAATTTGGTACTAAATTGGCAGTTTCACAAAGAGAGAGAGAGACCACAGGATAGCTGGTGTGGGAATTGGAAACATAGGAACAGGAGGAAGCCATTCAGCCCCTTGAGCCTGTTCCGCCATTCATGGCTGATCTGCGACCTAACTCCATCCACCCGCCTTTGGCCCATATCCCTTGATACCTTTAGTTAACAAACAGCTATCAATCTCAGATTTAAAATTAACAATTGGCCCAGCATCAATTGCCGTTTGCGGAAGAGAGTTCCAAACTTCTCCCACCCTTTGTGTGTAGAAGTGTTTCCTAATTTCACTCCTGAAAGGTCTGGCTCTAATTTTTAGACTGTGCCCCCTAGTCCTAGATTCCCCAACCAACGGAAATAGTTTCTCTCTCTACCCTATCTGTTCCCCTTAATGGCTTGAAAACTTCAATCAGATCACCCCTTAACCTTCTAAATTCCAGGGAATACAACCCTAGTTTGTGTAATCTCTCCCCATAATTTAACCCTTGGAGTCCAGGTATCATTCTGGTAAACCTACGCTGCACTCCCTCCAAGGCCAATATATCCTTCCTAAGGTGCAGTGCCCAGAACTGCTCACAGTGCTCCAGGTGTGGCCTAACCAGGGCTTTGTACAGCTGCAGCCTAACTTCCTACCACCTTGTATTCTAGTCCTCCAGATATAAAAGCCAGCATCTCATTAGCAGGCCAGCAATTCCATTAGCTGGAATGTCACACGGGCAGAATAGAAGTTTGGGACAGAGGCGCATTGGTGGGACAGTGTGGAGCAAGCGTTACTTTGCCTCTCTAGCCTTACTACATCCGACCGGGATTGCTTAATGCTGAGACTGTGTGCCTGAGCTGGAGTGCCGGCCTAGATCTTGTGCTCAAGTCACTGGAGTGCTACCAACTGAGCCACAGCTGACACACGCAAAGAAAGGCAGACCGAGCAACAACAAAAAAAGGGAGGTGGGGAAAAGAAGGCTAAAGAAGACTTTCATCAGTGGAAGGTGTAGTGATCAATAGCATGTCATTCTATAGTGGACACTAGGTGGAGCCGTATAGCTGTATGTATATAAGACTACACTACCCAGCTGTATAGATATTAAGACTACATTACCCATGAGGCACTAGGCTACCCACAAGGCAACAGTCAAGATGGCAGCCTGCACACATGCTGCATCTCTACAGATACTGTACCTAGAGAACGTGTACTGAATAAATGACTAGCTAGAAGCTAGCTGTGTTCATAATAAGAATGTCTAGTTATTAATGAACAAAACAGAAGGTTACTAGTGTTCAAGACATAACCAGTGCAGCTGGTTCCTGTTGAGGTGCAGTTCCATCCTGGGGCACCAGGAGCACTTCTATACCCTGCCCAAAACTGTCCTTTGTTCATGTTTGTGCCTGGACCGTGAATGCCAGGTACTCAATGAGGGGTGGGATATCACAACGAAGCCCAGACCTGACGTAAGCCAACATTCTCTCACACAATGTTCCAGGAGTCACTGGATAGTAACCAGGAGCATGAAACATAGAAGATAGGAGCGGGAGTAGGCCATTCGGCCCCTCGAGCCTGCTCCGCCATTCAATGCGATCATGGCTGATCGTCCAAATTCAGTACCCTGTCCCTGCTTTCTCCCCATATCCCTTGATCCCTTTAGCCTTAAGAAATATATCCAACTCCTTCTTGAATATATTTAATGAATTGGCCTCTACTGCCTTCTGTGGTAGAGAATTCCACAGGTTCACCACTCTCTGGGTGAAGAAATTCCTCCCCATCTCTGTCCTAAATGGCTTACCCCTTATCCTTAGACTGTGACCCCTGGTTCTGGACTCCCCGACCACCGGGAACATCCTTCCTGCATCTAGTCTGCATGAGTCCTGGTTGATTTATTTTCCACTTTGTAGCCCAGAGGTACGGGAGCCAATCCCAGCTGCGGAACTTAAGAATAACAACACGTATTAAAATAGGGTCTTTAACATAGAGATCAGTGCTTTACAGATTGGTATAAGAACTAACTTAGAGCAAGAATTAAACTGGGGACCTTCCAGTGTGCGATTCAATACTGCAGCAGATAGACGCTTTATCGACTGGGCAATCGGGCGAACTGCAGTTTGGTGTCTTTACAGTTCGTGATGGAGTGAAAGACTCGCATTTCTATAGCGCCTTTCACAACCACTGGATGTCCAAAAGTGCTTTACAGCCAATGAAGTACTTTTGAAGGGTAGTTGCTGTTGTCATGTAGGAAATTTGCACACAGCAAGCAGATCGTGACCAGCTAATCTGTGTTCGTGAGGTTGATTGAGCGATAAATATTGGCCCCAGGATACCTCCCCTGCTCTTCTTTGAAATAGTGCCGTAGGATATTTTACATCCACCTGAGAGGACAGATGGTTTAAAGTCTCATCCGAAAGACGGCATCTCTGACAGGGCGGTGCTCCCTCAGCACTGCCCCTCTGACAGTGCGGTGCTCCCTCAGCACTGCACCTCCGACAGTGCGGCACTCACTCAGTACCGCCCCTCCGACAGTGCGGCGCCTTATCACGACTGCCCCTCCGACAGTGTGGCACTCACTCAGCACTGCCCCTCCGACAGTACGGCCCCTCCAACAGTGCGGCGCTCCCTCAGTACTGCCCCTCCGACAGCGCGGAGCTCCCTCAGTACCGCCCCTCCGACAGTGCGGCACTCACTCAGTACCACCCCTCCGACAGTGCAGCGCTCCCTCAGTACTGTCCCTCCGACAGTGCGGCGCTCCCTCAGTACTGCCCCTCCGACAGTGCGGCGCTCCCTCAGTACTGCCCCACCGACAGTGCAGCGCTCCCTCAGCAGTGCCCCTCCGACAGTGTGGTGCTCCCTCAGTACTGCCCCTCTGACAGCGCGGAGCTCCCTCAGTACTGACCCTCCGACAGTGCGGCACTCCCTCAGTACTGCCACTCCGACAGTGCGGCGCTCCCTCAGTACTGCCCCACCGACAGTGCGGCGCTCCCTCAGTACTGCCCCTCCGACAGCGCGGAGCTCCCTCAGTACTGCCACTCCGACAGTGCGGTGCTCCCTCAGTACTGCCCCACCGACAGTGCAGCGCTCCCTCAGCAGTGCCCCTCCGACAGTGTGGTGCTCCCTCAGTACTGCCCCTCTGACAGCGCGGAGCTCCCTCAGTACTGACCCTCCGACAGTGCGGCACTCCCTCAGTACTGCCACTCCGACAGTGCGGCGCTCCCTCAGTACTGCCCCACCGACAGTGCGGCGCTCCCTCAGTACTGCCCCTCCGACAGCGCGGAGCTCCCTCAGTACTGCCACTCCGACAGTGCGGTGCTCCCTCAGTACTGCCCCACCGACAGTGCGGCGCTCCCTCAGTACTGCCCCGCCGACAGTGCAGCGCTCCCTCAGCACTGCCCCGCTGACAATGCGGCGCTCCCTCAGTACTGCCCCTCCGACAGTGCGGCGCTCCCTCAGCACTGCCCCGCTGACAATGCGGCGCTCCCTCAGTACCGCCCCTCCGACAATGCGGCGCTCCCTCAGCACTGCCCCGCTGACAATGCGGCGCTCCCTCAGTACCGCCCCTCCGACAATGCGGCGCTCCCTCAGCACTGCCCCGCTCCTTCAGCACTGCCCTCGAGTGTCAGCCTAGGTTTTTTGTGCTCAAGTCTCTGGAGTGGGACTTGAACCCACAGCCTTCTGACTCAGAGGCAAGGGTGCTACCCACTGAGCCACGGCTGACACAGTGTATTATAATGAACTAAGCAATGGGAGATTGACCATTTTATGTATTCCTTGCCTGACAGTTTGGATTGACAGCTTGGCCTTTCTGTTTGTCTCCTCTTCCCTCGAGGGTAGCTGATTGTCCACAGGGTTGGTGGCAAGGTTCATGTTGGCTCAGAACAGATCGTGTCCACTTGGCATTGCCACCTCTCCCAACAGCTCGGGCAGCTGAGAGACTGTGAACTAATTACTAAAAAAAGATTGAGGCTACATGCAGCCGGTGCATCTGACACCATTCTGTCAGCCACCAGGGCCCTTCTCACCATCGTTCACTCCAGATGGAGAGCACTTCTACCCTGAACGTGAGACAAAGCTGCAAACGAGTAAATTGATCCTGCGCAATGATTGTAAAATATATAATATATAAATAATATTGTACTTGCATCAGCTTTACCAGCTAATGGTTTGTACAGCGCAGTCACAAGATAAATGCAGCGAAGATGCTATTCTTAGCTTGTCCAACTACAAAGTACTACAATTCCCCGCTGCCCCCCAACCCCATAGCAGAAACCTAGAAACATAGAAGATAGGAGCAGGAGTAGGCCATTCGGCCCCTCCAGCCTGCTCCGCCATTCAGTGCGATCATGGCTGATCATCCAAATTCAGTACCCTGTCCCTGCTTTCTCCTCATATCCCTTGATCCCTTTAGCCTTAAGAAATATATCTAACTCCTTCTTGAATATATTTAATGAATTGGCCTCAACTGTCTTCTGTGGTAGAGAATTCCACAGGTTCACCACTCTCTGGGTGAAGAAATTCCTCCTCATCTCTGTCCTAAATGGCTTACCCCTTATCCTTAGACTATGACCCCTGGTTCTGGACTCCCCCGCCATCGGGAACATCCTTCCTGCATCAAGTCTGTCTAGTCCTGTTAGAGTTTTATAAGTTTCAATGAGATCCCCTCTCATTCTTCTAAACTCTAGCGAATATAAGCCTAATCGACCCAATCTCTCTTCATACGTCATTCCTGCCATCCCAGGTATCAGTCTGGTGAATCTTCGCTGCACTCCCTCCATGGCAAGAACATCCTTCTTCAGATAAGGCGACCAAAACTGCACACAATACTCAAGGTGTGGTCTCACCAAGGCCCTGTACAACTGCAGCAAGACATCCTTGCTCCTGTACTCAAAACCTCTCGCTATGAAGGCCAGCATACCATTTGCCTTCTTAACCACCTGCTGCACCTGCATGCTTACCTTCAGCAACTGGTGCACAAGGACACCCAGGTCTCGTTGCACTTCCCCTTCTCCCAATCTATTGCCATTCAGATAATAATCTGCCTTCCTGTTTTTGCCACCAAAGTGGATAACCTTGCATTTATCCACATTATACTGCATCTGCCCAATCGCCCAACTTGTCCAAATCGTATTGGAGTTTCTCTGCATCCTCCTCACAGCACACACGCCCACCCAGCTTTGTGTCGTCTGCAAACTTGGAGATATTACATCTAGTTCCCTCGTCTAGATCATTAATATATATTGTGAATAACTGGGGTCCTAGCACCGATCCCTGCGGTATCCCACTAGTCACTGCTTTCCACTCGGAAAAAGAGCCGTTTATTCCAACTCTTTGCTTCCTGTCTGCCAACCAGTTTTCTATCCAAGTCAGTACCTTACCCCCAATCCCATGTGCTTTAACTTTACATGCTAGTCTCTTATGCGGGCTTTATCGAAAGCCTTCTGAAAGTCCAAATACACCACATCCACTGGTTCTCCCTTATCTATTCTACCAGTTACATCCTCAAAAAATTCCAGTAGATTAGTCAAGCATGATTTACCTTTTGTAAATCCATGTTAACTTTGTCCGATCCTGTCACCGTTTTCCAAGTGCTCTGCTATTACATCTTTTATAATGGACTCTAGCATTTTCCCCACTACCGATGTCAGGCTTACCGGTCTATAATTCCCTGTTTTTTCTCTACCACCTTTTTTAACTAGTGCTGTTACATTAGCTACCCTCCAATCCATGGGAACTGTTCCAGAGTCTATAGAATTTTGGAAGATGACCAGCAATGCATCTATTATTTCTAGGGCCACTTCCTTAAGTACCCTAGAATGTAGACCATCAGGCCCTGAGAATTTATCGGCCTTCAATCCCGTCAATTTCCCTCACACCATTTCCCTACAAATATTGATTTTAGAGAATCTAAATTATAAAAACATAAGAAATAGGATCAGGAGTCGGCCATACGGCCTCTCGAGCCTGCTCCGCCATTCAATAAGATCATGGCTGATCTTCAACCTCAACTCCACTTTTCCGCCCGATCCCCATATCCCTTGATTCCCCAAGAGTCCTAAAATCTATCGATCTCGGCCTTGAATATACTCAATGACTGAGCAACCACAGCCCTCTGGGGTAGAGAACTGGTCTTTAATGTTATAGCGTTGAATATGATGGCAAAACGAGCATTTCCCTTATTTCGGCTGCAATTAGAAACATACACAGCCAAACTCACCTCATCCTTGAGGCAGCGGGGACCACTCTGTCGCGGGTTGTGCGAGCTGCCAAGGAATTTGCCCCCTCCACTTCTGCCCGTTATTAGTTGGCGAGTAGTGCGGGGTTGGGGATGTAAAAGCGGGGAGTGAGCTGCCAGGAAGCCGGTTTAGCATCTGCACGGCTGCAGTGTACAGGCTCCTTTACATGATACCCAAGATTTTTGCCCCCCCACCCAGAAGTCCATTCGATGTGTTGATCCGCCTTTGAGTTAAGAAGAGCTGACTGATATCCTTCCACAATTTGCTTTTCACCAGTTTGAATCTGTGCTCCCTTGCCCTAGTTTCATGTCATACCTTGAAGTAGCGTTCAGAATTTACTCTTTCTCTACCGTTCACTGCTTTAGGTAAGCTCCCCTCTCAGTTGCCTTCTTTCAGGACGCAAGACCCCATATTTCAGCAGTCTTTCCTCATAATTCACTCCGTCTTTTGGGGGACTGGAGGACGAGAAGAATGTATTTTTGCATATTCTGACAACAGAAGGGATGTTACTTATTTTACTTCACCTGCTGTGCTCCTAACTACAGCTCCTTGCACTGTCTTTCAGCCACAAAGGGGGCGATTTTGTCAATGGGGGCGCGTTGGAGGCGGGACTGCTGCTTGTCGGGTTGGAATCCTGTCTCCATCGATTTGTAACCAACCCACGCTATTTTCCCTTGATTGACCTTGTTGCAGGCCAATTAAGGGAAAGCCGGTTACAGAGAACGTCAGCGTCTGACGTTTATTCTGTCAAATATTTTTGACAGATGAATTGTCATCATTTGACAGCTCTGTCAAGCTGTCAAACACTGACATTCTCTGTAGTTTGATGAGTTCTTGATTTCAAGACCTCATCAAACCTCTTTCTTAAGCAGAAATTAGATGGTTGCTGCATTGGAGAATGCAGCAGCCATCTGTCATCTCTCCGCATACCCAACTCTTGAAGCCTGCAGGAAGAAACAAAGGTAAGTAAACTTTTCCTAACACTTTTCACCCACCTCACATACTCACCTCTCCACACTTGCACCCATCACTTACCTTCATAGCGCACTTTTGCACCCCTCCGACCCCCGCAGACCCACTGCTCGCCTTGGTGACTCTGGCGGGGTTCGCAGCCTTTGGGAAGCCCACTCTTGTGTGGGTAAAATAGGGATAATCCTCTTATCTGCCTGTTAACAGGCAGTTAAGTGGCTGTAATCCCCTTCCCGCCTCCAAAGAGACGGGACCCAGCGCGGGTCGGCTACCCGCCTCCTGGCAAAATGGCACGGAGGCGAGTTGGGCACCCGCCCCCAAATTCTGCCATTTCCCCAGCAGTTCTGCCTCCCCAGGGCTGGCAGGATCGCGCCCAGACTGTCTAAGCTGTACCTTTCACATCAATCATTAAAACAAGATTCTCCCCTCGACAGTCCCGTGCACTATTCTTCTGTTCAAAGGGCAGGTTGCTTTCAGAACTGTGGGATCCGTCTCCCTAAAAAAGTTTAACTTTGTTAATGATAGAACTGTCTTTCTCATAGATGGAGAATTAGCTAAACTTGGCTGCAATTCAAATTCTGAGCCCTTTTGAAAGAAAGACAGACTTGCATTTATATAGCACCTTTCACAGCCACCGGGCATCCCAAAGCGCTTTACAGCCAATGAAGTACTTTTTTTGAAGTGTAGTCACTGTTGTAATGTAGGAAATGCGGCAGTCAATTGGCGCACAGCAAGCTCCCACAAACAGCGATGTGATAATATGTTTTAGTGATGTTGATTGAGGGATAAATATTGACCAGGACACCCTGCTCTTCAAAATAGTGCCATGGGATCTTTTACGTCCACCCGAGAAAGCAGACAGGACCTCGGTTTAATGTCTCATCCGAAAGACGGCACCTCCGACAGTGCGACGCTCCCTCAGTACTGCCCCTCCGACAGTGCGGCGCTCCCTCAGTACTGCCCCTCCGACAGTGCGGCGCTCCCTTAGTACTGCCCCTCCGACAGTGCGGCGCTCCCTCAGTACCGCCCCTCCGACAGTGCGGCGCTCCCTCAGTACCGCCCCTCCGACAGTGCGGCGCTCCCTCAGTACCGCCCCTCTGACAGTGCGGCGCTCCCTCAGTACTGCCCCTCCGACAGTGTTGCGCCCCCTCAGTACTGCCCCTCCGACAGTGCGGCGCTCCCTCAGTACCGCCCCTCTGACAGTGCGGCGCTCCCTCAGTACCGCCCCTCTGACAGTGCGGCGCTCCCTCAGTACCGCCCCTCCGACAGTGCGGCGCTCCCTCAGTACTGCCCCCTCTGACAGTGCGGTGCTCCCTCAGTACTGCCCCTCTGACAGTGTGGCGCCCCCTCAGTACTGCCCCTCCGACAGTGCGGCGCTCCCTTAGCACTGCCCCTCTGACAGTGCGGCGCTCCCTCAGTACTGCACTGGAGTGTCAGCCTAGATATTTGTGCTCGAACTCACAACCTTTCTGACTCAGAGGCGAGAGTGCTACCCACTGAACCACGGCTGACACTGAATGAATGAATCCCAGCACTCCATTGCTAAAGCTAGCTGATATCACAGTTAACATTATCACACTTCTTTTAAAAACAAAATGTACTTACCCAAGTGAGGTATGTTCGTGCTGGGAAATAGAACACGTTCCATTTCAAACACTGCTGAGGTGAGATACAGGGCAGATTAGAAGCAAAGTAAATCTCCCTCCACACTGCCCCATCAAGCACTCCCAGATCAGGTTAAATGCAGAGTAAAATTACCTTCCCACAGTGTTTATGAGGGAAGGGGAAGATATTGGAGCAATTGAAAGTTTGTGAAATTTGTGTGTATTAATTGTGTGATAGTATAGAGGGTACAGTTCAGATTCACTAGGATTCTGCCTGGTCTGAGGAAATACAAATAAATACTCAATAAATGGAGTTGTTTCCATTACTACAGAGGATTTTAAGGGGTGATTTGATGGCGGTGTTTAAAATTATTAAGGGATGGGACAGAGTAGACAGAAACAGACTGTTTCCAGTGATTGATGAGCTCTCGAACAAGACAACATAGATATAAAACTAAATGTAAGTGGTTATAAGAGCAGGTCAGAGGATGGGTATTCTGTACTCACCTCCTGACTCCACAAAGCCTTTCCACCATCTACAAGGCACAAGTCAGGAGTGTGATGGAATACTCTCCACTTGCCTGGATGAGTGCAGCTCCCAACAACACTCGAAGTTCGACACTATCCAGGACAAAGCAGCCCACTTGATCGGCACCCCATCCACCACCTTAAACATTCACTCCCTCCACCACCGGCGCACCGTGGCTGCAGTGTGGACCATCCACAAGATGCACTGCAGCAACTCACCAAGGTTTCTTCGTCAGCACCTCCCAAACCCGCAACCTCTTCCACTTAGAAGGACAAGGGCAGCAGACGCACGGGAACACCACCATCTCCAAGTTCCCCTCCACGTCGCACACCATCCTGACTTAGAAATATATCGTCGATCCTTCATCGTCGCTGGGTCATAATCCTGGAACTCCCTCCCTAACAGCACTGTGGGAGCACCTTCACTACACGGACTGCAGCGCTTCAAGAAGGCAGCTCACCACCACCTTCTCGAGGGCAATTAGGGATGGGCAATAAATGCTGGGCCTCGCCAGCGACGCCCACATCCCAGGAGCGAATAAATTTAGGAGAGCGAGCAGGAGAAACATTTCTGCACAGAGGGCTGTGGAATGCAGGACCGGAGTTAGTGATTGGAGCAGAGACCATGTCAACATTTCAGACTAGATTAGACAGGTGGTTGAAGGCAAGTGGGGGATAACAGGATAAGGGATAACACGGGATTAGGGCTACTGCTCACGTGGCGGACAGACACCGACACTGACTGTTTTTCGACCTGTTTCCGTGATGTAATTTCTGTGTGTGCAGACGTTCCAGTATGGTACTGAGAGAGTGCTCAGTTGTTCCAAGTGCTGCCCCTTTAGCCAAGATACTAAACCAAGACCTTGTTACAGATTCTGTGGCATGCTTGAAGAGGAGCAGGGAGTTTTCCTGGCGTCCTGGGCAAGACTGCTTCCCCACCAAAAGACAGATTAACCGCTCGCTCATCTCATTGCCCTTTGTGGGACGTCGCCACCTAACGATATGACTGCAGTCCCAAAATGAAACAAAAATGGATGAATAATATTTTAATGTCCCCATACAAATATTGCCCTTGGAGAGCACAAATAGAGATTTTTTTTTCCCCCCAGAAGAATATTTAGCTCTCTCTGTAGCTTTCTCCCTGGGAGGATCCAGGCTTGACTCCCAGTCTGTGCTGGTTTCAACTGGGTCAACATTTGGCCTGCTGCAGTTGGCCTCAGTCTCCCGTGTTATTGAGGGCAAAGATCAGTGCGGGGTTCCCGCTCCTGAACACGAGCCATTCAACCCTGCTGGAAAATGTGTGTTTGCGAACGCGAGGGGTTTTTGATAAAGAATAAATGAGGGGAAACTGTTTCCAGTGGCAGGAGGGACAGGTTTAAGATCATTGGCAAAAGAACCAGAGGGGAGATGAGAAGAATAGAAACATAGAAGATAGGAGCAGGAGTAGGCCATTCGGCCCCTCGAGCCTGTTCCGCCATTTAATGAGATCATGGCTGATCATCCAAATTCAGTACCCTGTCCCTACTTTCTCCCCATATCCCTTGATCCCTTTAGCCTTAAGAAATATATCCAACTCCTTCTTGAATATATTTAATGAATTGGCCTCAACTGCCTTTTGTGGTAGAGAATTCCACAGGTTCACCACGCTCTGGGTGAAGAAATTCCTCCTCATCTCTGTCCTAAATGGCTTACCCCTTATCCTTAGACTGTGACCCCTGGTTCTGGACTCCCCCGCCATCGGGAACATCCTTCCTGCATCTAGTCTGTCTAGTCCTGTTAGAATTTTATAAGTTTCAATGAGATCCCCTCTCATTCTTCTAAACTCCAGCGAATTTAAGTCTAATTGGCCCAATATCTCCTCATACGTCATTCCTGCCATCCCAGGTATCAATCTGGTGAATCTTCACTGCATTCCGTCCATGGCAAGAACATTCTTCCTCAGATAAGGCGACCAAAACTGCACACAATACTCAAGGTGTGGTCTCACCAAGGCCCTGTACAACTGCAGCAAGACATCCTTGCTCCTGTACTCGAATCCTCTCGCTACGAAGGCCAACATACCATTTGCCTTCTTAACTGCCTGCTGCACCTGCATGCTTACCTTCAGCGACTGGTGCACAAGGACACCCAGGTCTCGTTGCACTTCTCCTTTTGTTTTAACGCAGCGAGTTGTTGTGATCTGGAATGCGCTGCCTGAAAAGGCAGTGGAAGCTGATTCAATAGTAACTTTCAGAAGGGAATTGGATAAATTCTTGAAAAGGGAAGTAATAGCAGGGCTGTGGGGAAAGAAATGGGGAATAATTGGAGAGCTCTTTCAGAGAGCCGGCACAGGCACGATGGGCCGAATGGCCTCCTGTACGATTCTATGAGCAGTGGAGTCAGGATTGGGCAGATCCGATTAGCCCGCTAGCACTTGTCTGAACTCACACACGAAGGATGGCCATGTTGGCAAGGCAGGGCCGCTGGATCCTGCGGAACCCGTTCCCGACCGAGAATGGCTTCGGGAGACGATCGGAGAAAAGAAGTAACAAGAGGACCGTTTTTATTTTAACTTCTCATTGATGTCACGGCGCGTGAGGTTGCACTAACCTGTGATCGCCGGCTTCAACTTCAGGCGGCTTTACAAAATAAACAGTGGGGACGGTGCAGGCTGCAGAATCCCAGGGAGTTGCTGCTGATTTGTAACTCTGCAGATAGAGGGAATTGTTTGCCTTGACAGCAGAGGCCATCTGGCCTTTGTTACTGTGATCACACAGCTGTTCCCCAGGCTCTTGCGAACTGGTTCTGTTAAACATAACTGACCAGAACAAGACCAGGCAATTTGAAAGGCACAAGACTAAACAGCCCAGACAAAAAAATAGCAGATTTACACAAAAAGACTATTCTTTTTAAGAGGTTGGGGGTTGATTTCCTGCTGTTACCGCTCCTTGTTGCGGTGTCGACCGTGGCTCAGTGGCTAGCACCCTCGCCTCTGAGTCAGATGGTCGTGGTTTTTGTAGTCCCACTCCAGAGACTTGAGCACCTAATCTAGGCCGACACTGCAGTGCAGTACTGAGGCAGCGCTGCACTGTCGGAGGGGCAGTACTGAGGGAGCGCCGCACTGTCGGAGGGGCAGTACTGAGGGAGCGCCGCACTGTCAGAGGGGCAGTACTGAGGCAGCGCCGCACTGTCAGAGAGGCAGTACTGAGGGAGCGCCGCACTGTTGGAGGGGCGGTACTGAGGGAACACCGCACTGTCGGAGGGGCAGTTCTGGAGGAGCGCCGCACTGTCAGAGGTGCAGTACTGAGGGACGCCGCACTGTCGGCGGGGCAGTACTGAGGGAGCGCCGCACTGTCAGAGGGGCAGTACTGAGGCAGTGCCGCACTGTCAGAGAGGCAGTACTGAGGGAGCGCTGCACTGTTGGAGGGGCGGTACTGAGGGAACGCCGCACTGTCGGAGGGGCAGTTCTGAAGGAGCGCCGCACTGTCGGAGGGGCAGTACTGAGGGAGCGCCACACGGTCAGAGGGGCAGCACTGAGGCAGCGCCGCACTGTCAGAGAGGCAGTACTGAGGGAGCGCCGCACTGTCAGAGGGGCGGTACTGAGGGAGCGCCGCACTGTCGGAGGGGCAGTTCTGGAGGAGCGCCGCACTGTCGGAGGGGCAGTACTGAGCGATGCCGCACTGTCGGAGGGGCAGTACTGAGGCAGCGCCGCACTGTCAGAGAGGCAGTACTGAGGGAGTGCTGCACTGTTGGAGGGGCGGTACTGAGGGAACGCCGCACTGTCGGAGGGGCAGTTCTGAAGGAGCGCCGCACTGTCGGAGGGGCAGTACTGAGGGAGCGCCGCACTGTCGGAGGGGCAGTACTGAGGGACGCCGCACTGTCGGAGGGGCAGTACTGAGGGTGCACCGCACTGTCGGAGGGGCAGTACTGAGGGAGCGCCGCACTGTCGGAGGGGCAGTACTGAGGGAGCGCCGCACTGTCGGAGGGGCAGTACTGAGGGAGAGCCGCACTGTCGGAGGGGCAGTACTGAGGGAGTGCTGCACTGTCGGAGAGGCAGTACTGAGGGAGCGCCGCTTTGTCGGAGGGGCAGTACTGAGGGAGCGCCGCACTGTCAGAGGGGCAGTACTGAGGGAGCGCTGCACTGTGGGAGGGGCAGTACTGAGGGAGTGCCGCACTGTCGGAGGGGCAGTACTGAGGGAGCGCTGCACTGTCGGAGGGGCAGTACTGAGGGAGCGCTGCACTGTCGGAGGGGCAGTACTGAGGGAGCGCTGCACTGTCGGAGGTGCCGTCTTTTGGATGAGACGCCAAACCGAGGCCCCCGTCTGCTCTCTCAGGTGGACGTAAAAGATCCCACGGCCACTATTTCGAAGACGAGCAGGGGGGAGTTCTCCCCGGTGTCCTGGGGCTAATATTTATCCCTCAATCAACATCACTAAAACAGATTATTTGGTTATGATCACATTGCTGTTTGTGGGAGCTTGCTGTGCACAAATCAGCTGCCACGTTTCCTACATTACAGCGACTGCACTTCAAAAGTACTTCCTTGGCTGTAAAGCGCTTTGGGACGTCCTGAGGTTGTGAAAGGTGCTATAGAAATGCAAGTCTTTCTTTCTTTGTGCACTAATTCACAGGGCATAACAGCACAGAAAAGGGGATGTAACCCCAAGTTTCCAGCTCTTTTATGCATAGCTAAAACAGATACTCCAGGACAAAGCAGCCCGCTTGATCAGCACCCCGTCCACCACTTTAAACATTCACTCCCTCCACCACCGGCGCACCGTGGCTGCAGTGTGGACCATCTACAAGATGCACTGCAGCAACTCGCCAAGGCTTCTTCGGCAGCACCTCCCAAACCCGCGACCTCTTCCACCTAGAAGGACAAGGGCAGCAGGCGCATGGGAACACCGTCATCTCCAAGTTCCCCTCCAAGTCACATATCATCCTGACTTAGAAATATATCGCCGATCCTTCATCGTCGCTGGGTCAAAATCCTGGAACTCCCTCCCTAACAGCACTGTGGGAGCACCTTCACCACACGGACTGCAGCGGTTCAAGAAGGCTGCTCACCACCACCTTCTCGAGGGCAATTAGGGATGGGCAATAAATGCTGGCCTGGCCAGCAACGCCCGCATCCCGGGAACAAATTTTTTTTAAATTGTACATTCCCAGCAGGCCAGTGGTTGGGCGGAGATATGGGTGAGCAGCTGTTTCAGGCGAGAGCTTGCAAACGGTTTGAAACTGATGCATTATCATCTTCCCTATCGTTTTCTTGGCCTTTACACTTGGCGCTCGCCATTTCTATTTACCGCTCTTGCAAATGGGTCTCTAGGCTTGCTGGGCGCTGAGCAGCATACAGAAGAAAACTTAAAGGACGGGTAAGAAGCTTCGTTCAAACCGCGTTTTTTTTTTCTTAATTTTATTTTCTGCTGGCACCGAAGTTTTCACTCACCGCAGGGCTGACACGGCTAGTGACAGTACCAGCCAGCTGTGGTCCCACGTCTGCCTCCACTTCCGACCAGGCGTGCTGCAGTGCGGACCCAATGTGGCGGTGCAGTGGAGCAGCACTGAGGGTGGCCGCCTTCAGAGCTTCCTCATGCAGCAAAAAAAAAACCTCAACAGATGACCTGGCCATTTATTTAATTGCTGCCTGTGGGAGCTTGCTGTGTAAAAACATGGCTTCCGCATCTACATCACACTTCAAAACATAGAAGATAGGAGCAGGAGTAGGCCATTTGGCCCCTCGAGCCTGCTCTGCCATTCAATGCGATCATGGCTGATCATCCAAATTCAGTACCCTGTCCCTGCCTTCTCCCCATACCCCTTGATCCCTTTAGCCTTAAGAAATATATCCAACTCCTTCTTGAATATATTTAATGAATTGGCCTCTACTGCCTTCTGTGGTAGAGAATTCCACAGGTTCACCACTCTCTGGGTGAAGAAATTCCTCCTCATCTCAGTCCTAAATGGCTTAACCCTTATCCTTAGACTGTGACCCCTGGTTCTGGACTCCCCGACCATCAGGAACATCCTTCCTGCATCTAGTCTGTCCAGTCCTGTCAGAATTTTATAAGTTTCAATGAGCTTCATTGGTTGAAAACACTTTGTTGGGGGGATGCCCTGACGCTGTATAAATGCAAGTCTGTCTTTCGGGTGGGTGGGGCGGTGGGGGGTGGCCACTACAATCAGCCAGGGTTTCTGCTTCCTGATCGCCCTTCAGTGAGCCCTGCTGGATGGTGGGTGTGGTTGTGGATATCGGGTGAGGACGGGGACTCGGCTCATCTGTGATGACTCGACTGTGCCAGCGCACTCCTGGCCGGCCTCCCACGTTCCACCCTACGTAAACCCGAGGCCATCCAAAACTCAGCCACCCCCGTGTCCTAACTCGCACCGAGTCCCGTTTGCCCGTCACCCCCCCCCCTGTGCTCGCTGACCTACATTGGCTGCCGGTTGAGCAACGCCTCGATTTTAAAATTCTCATCCTTGTTTTCAAATCCCTCTATGGCGTCCTTGCTCCTCCCTATCTCTGTAACCTCCAGCCTCCTCCGATTCTGGCCTCCTGAGCATCCCCCAATTTTAATCGCTCCACCTTTGGCGGCCGTGCCTTCAGTGCCTGGGCCCTGAGCTCTGGAATTTCCTCCCTAAACCTTTCCTCCTTCAGAACGCTCCTTTTTGACCAAGTTTTTGGTCATCTGCCCTAATTCTCTATGTGGTTCGGTGTCAAATTTTTGTCTTATAACACTCCTGTGCGGCGCCTTGGGACGTTTTACTACATTAAAGGCGCTATATAAATACAAGTTGTTGTTGTGATGCCTTCAAGTCCAGTAGCCTGGGGACACTTAAGTCATGCCATGATTGGCCATGTTGGTGAGATGCTGGTAGGCAACTGGTAGCCGTGGTACCCCATGAGTCAGCCCCTTCACCACACGACGGGAGACCCTTTTTTTATTGAAAAGGAGTTAAAAGCACAATTATTACTGCATATGGGTTTTCTTTTCACAAAAAAAAAACCGACTGTCTGGGTCGATCAGAGGTCTGATGGTTGCCCCGAGGCCGTTGTCAGCTTAATCTTAACAATAATAAAGGCTGATGGCTGGCAGGGGAAAGCAAATGGAGCGGAAGGATGAACGGTTACTGTGTGCGATCACAAGCCTGCGCTCCTGACAAACAGTATCTGACACTTCCCATTCACACGGAGCACAGCAGGCTCTGCCCCTGAATGAGAAAGCCCAGACACGCTGACTGTGGAGGTATCGGCTTTGACACGGGGCCCTGCCTGGTCAGCGAGCGTGCGGCACTGTCAGGAACCTGTAAATCCGCTGGACACAGAGTCAAGATAATTGGCAAAAAAATATCCAGGGGGACGATGAGGACAACATTTTTTTAACTCAGCGAGTTGTTGTGATCTGGAATGTGCTGCCTGAAAAGGGGTGGTTGGGGGGAGGGGGGTGGAAGCAGATTCAATAGTAACTTTTCAGAAGGATATGTTCTCATAAAGGAGCAATGTGCAGGGCTCTGGGGAAAGAGCAGGGGCAGGGAGTGGGACTAATTGGAGAGCTCTTTCAAAGAGCCGGCACAGGCACGATGGGCCGAATGGGCTTCTGTGCTGTGTGATTCAATGATAGCAGATGCGCAAAGTATCTCATGATACAGCTTTTGTCTGATGCAGATTAGACTCCAGGCTGTTACTGGGCAAATGGAATCAGAATTGGGATAAAGTAAGTATCAAACCTGGTTCTGTAATTAAGTGCACGACGTCTTTGAAGCCAATCCTGGTTGCCTCTACTGTGTTCTACTGCCGAGGCCACGGCCCACTCTGCCCCATCCCAATCTTTCTCTAACCCATCCCAGCATCGAAATTAGAGCCAGGCTGTTCAGGGGCGATGTCAGGAAGCACTTCTTCACACAAAGGGAAGCGGAAATCGGGAACTCTCTCCCCTCAAAAAGCTGTCGGCGGTGGGGGGCCGGTGTCAGTTGAAAATCTCAAAACGGAGATTGATAGATTTTTGTTGGGCAAGGGTATTAAGGGTTACGGAACCAAGGCAGGTAAACATAGAAACATAGAAGATAGGAGCAGGAGTAGGCCATTCGGCCCCTCGAGCCTGCTCCGCCATTCAATGAGATCATGGCTGATCATCCAAACTCAGTACCCGGTCCCTGCCTTCTCCCCATATCCCTTGATCCCTTTAGCCTTAAGAAATATAGATGGTATAGAAATATAGAAAGGTAGATGGAGTTAAGATACAGATCAGCCGTGATCGAATTGAATGGCGGAATAGGCTTGAGGGGCTGAATGGCCTCCTCCTGTTCCTATGATCGGAACACGAAGAGCTTGCTATCTCAGTGTTGTTCGCTATTTTTCTTTTACTGAGAAGCCTACATGAAGGGCTGAGATCCATAATACCGAACGAGTAAGGGAGAAGACAACGTAAATCAGAAAGGAGTGATCAGATGCTGCCAAGTTTGGGTTGTAAAAGCCTGTCGATTGTAGGAGGTAGGGAAAACAGTTAGATAAGGAGTTGCTCAGTTCTGAGGTGCTGGGAATAATGAGTTAATTATTTAGGAACAAGAGGAGGCTATTCAGCCCCTCGCACCTAATCCAACATTCAATTAGATCACGGCCGATCTGTACATTAATTCGATTTACCCGCCTTGGCTCCATGGGGGAAAAATTCGGTGTTGCCCCGTTTGGGGCGCAATTATCGGCCAGGCACAAAGTTTAGCGCCTGGCGCTAATTATCGCCTCCGACTGCAAACATGGCTTCTATCGCCCCTGGAGGAGATTGGAGCGCTAAATCAGGTGCTACACACCTCTCTTAAGGCGCTAACGCCGAGGAGCGAGGCGCTACCTCAGAGCGGTGGCGAAGCTCATGTGATGTCAGTCAGCAATGGAACACAGACACACTGGCGCCGGCCAGTTCTTAAAGGGGAGGGTCGATCTTTTTCTCCATCCACACCTTGCTAATTGCAGCCTTGAATCTCGGTCTGGAGAGACCTGTACATCAAATCTGCTGGAAAGAACAATGGAGAGGCCCAGGGAAAGAGCTCAGAGTGCAGCCCCCATAGTCTCTTATAAATCGATGCAAGGAAGGTCAAATCAAAATGAACCTGCAAAGTGCTGCTCAGTACCCAAAACTCATTCACACAGCATTGAATCTCTCCAGAAGTCTCTCTCTCTCTCAGAAGACAGGAAGCGTCCGCCTTTAAATAGCGCTCCCCCAGTCCCTTCCCGACTGCAAAGCGTTCCCCTCAACCTGTCGTTGCTAGCGGCAGGCGGAAAGGCAGGGGGCGCCACTCAATATCTGGTCCGGGGCGCTGCACGCTCGACTGGTGTCACGATCTGTGGGCGCAGGAGATCATGGCGGTAGTGTTTAGCGCCGCCACAAAATGTCTGGTCAATTTCGCGAGCGGTGCAAACATCGCCGCGCCCAGAGCGCTAGTTACTTTGCGCCCAATGGGAGGCGCAAAGCAACCGAATTTTTCCCCCCCTATCTCTTGCCTAATAAAAATATATTGATCTCAGCCATGAAAGCTCCAATTGCCCCAGCATCCACAGCCTTTTGAGAGAATTCCAGGTTTCTACTACCCTTTTGTGTGAAGAAGTGCTTCCTGATTTCCCAGCTGAGCGGCCTAGCTCTAATTTTAAGATTATGCCCCCTCGTTCCTGATTCCCCCACCAGAGGAAGTAGCTTCCCTGTATCTACCCTCTCAAACCCCTTTTTAACGTTTTAAGCACCTCGATCTGATCTCCCCTCAATCTTCTATACTCAAGGGAATACAAGCCATGTTAATGCAGCCTCATAATTGAAACCTCTTAGCCCCGGTGTCATTCTGCTGAATCTGTGCTTGCACCGCTTTCAGAGCTAATATATCCTTCCTGAGGTGCGATGCCCAAAACCGAACGTAGCACTCCAGATGGGGTCTTACCAAGGCTACGTACAGCTGAAGCAGAACTTCCTCCCCTTTGCATTTCCAACCCCCTTGAGATATTTGCAATAGAGGATGATTTTAGTCTTCATAACTTGGCAGACAAAGGAATAATGGCTTGGGACTGCTGGCTTCCTTTGCCTATTTCCCCCAGACTGCTCTTCAACGATTTAAGCTACATCTCTTTCATTTCAAACGTGCTCTCTTGGCCATCAGCATAGCTCTTATCACAGAAGTCACAGAAACCCCACAGTGCAGATAGAGGCCATTTCGGCCCATCGAGCCTGCACTGACACATATCCCACCCGATCCCCATAACCTCTACACCAACACATATCCCACCCGATCCCCGTAACCCCTACACCAACACACATCCCACCCGATCCCCGTAACCCCTACACCGACACATATCCCACCCGATCCCCGTAACCCCACATATTTAATCCCCCTAACACTAAGGGTCAATTTATCATAGCCAATCAACCTAACCCGCACATCTTTGGACTGTGGGAGGAAACCGGAGCACCCGGAGGAAACCCACGCAAACACGGGGAGAATGTGCAAACTCCACACAGACAGTCGCCCGAGGCCGGATTCGAACCCGAGTCCCTGGTACTGTGAGGCAACAGTGCTAACCACTAGTTTCTGAACAAGAGGCCTTTCCTCTTGTTTTGCTGTCCTCCATTTTGTATCTAGTTAAGAGAACAGCCTCCATTTCAGGTTAGCCACTTGACAGCACATAAAGACAGAAATTCCTATTTTCTCACAGAAATATTGAGGTAAAATTAGCCATTTAAGCTCTACCACAGAACAGTTCTCATCGAGGTATAGCACTCATTAATTTCTAAGATGTTACTAGGTATTTGGTTAGCGCCAAGACACTGTGAGCGAAGACTTCATAATCCAGATTTAACTGAAAGAAGGAATGGTTTGGAGCAAAAATAGCATTTACTTGACATAAACAAAAAGCTGGCATGTTTCCCAAGCAAGATTCTGCAGTTACTGACCCTAGCTGGGCTATCAGGACAGAGTGTCGAGGACAAGGAACGTAAAATGGACAGTGGGTTGTAAAATATTAAATGATATAGATAAGATGAACCCAGAATATTACGCCAAGCTGAGTCAGGACGGTAGGGCAAGATGACATAGATTGAAATGAGTGAAAAAGTAGATTCGGAACAGATCTGAGAAAAAAAAATGTCTTTGGTCAAAGACCGATAAACATTTTGGAATAATCTACCAGATGGGATAATGGAATCCAAGACTCGAGAGGAATTCAAAGTGCTTGGGTGCATTGGCCGGAGCACCGGAGGGATGAGCTTTGGTGGGTCATATGGTCTTGTCGCACCCTTGACGTTTTCTTAAATGGTATGAAAATTGGAGGGAGAATTACGAAGAGCTGATCTCGTAGCCAGATGAAGCCTGGTACCAGAAGAGGTCACCTTTTGGCTGGGGGATTGATTTCCATGGGTCCCAGAACAAGCAAGCAAGAAGATAAGGGGGTAATTTTAGCACCCCGAAAAAGTTAGCGCCCCCGCGGCCGATTTTCCCAGGAAGCGCTCTGAGAGGGAGGAGGGGCCCTACTGGAAGCGCCCCGCATCCCTCTTGGGGCGCTGCGAGCCAATATCGTGGTGCTACGTGCCGCGATACTGCAGGCCTTCCTCCCCTTATTAAAGGGGAGGGGCCTGGCGTAGCGCGACCCGGGGCCCAGCTGGGCCACCAGGGATCGGGAGTGCCGGCAAACGAGCCTGGCACTCAAGAGGAGTGCCGGGCTCACGGAGAGCAGCCGGCACCCCACGGGGGGCCTCACGGGAGCCGGGGGCAGGTGCTGGCAGGCGGCCAGCAACAAAAATGGCCGCCCACCACCCCCTCTTTAACTAGCGCCGCCCCGGCCGCAGGTAGGCCCCCCCCCCCGACCTCAGCGGACATAGCGCCCGGCGGTCAATCGGGGGGGCGACACCCAATATTACAGCCGGGGCGCGAGCGGGGCGCTGCGCACGGCGATGATGTCATCGCCGGTGGCCCAGCGCCACACACCACTAACGGTTAGCGCCGCTGCTAACCTCCCACTGAATTTCGCAGGAGGCGTTAGCGGCGCCGCGCCCAGGCACTAGTTGATTTGCGCCCCGTTAGCGCCCTCTTAACGGGAGGCGCAAATCAACTGAATTTAGCCCTCAAGGGTTCTTATGAACAAGAACAAGCCATTAAGCCCTACAAGCCTGTCCCTACCTATTAATGTTGCAGTATCATTGAGTGAACACTTAACAAGTCCATGTGAAATTCTTTTGTCATTTTAATGCGGATGATAAGCTGTTTCTCAAAGTGGCTAACAAAGGCATCTCGTACGAACATGCTAAGTGTCATCCACTAATATCGCCAACATTTCTCAGCTCAGACCCCTTCATCTTCCTTCTATCCAAAAACGCATCAATTCTCTTTTGAACCTATTCGCACTGTCATGAATGGGTGCAAATAAAAATCCTTATCACAAATATATATTTTTGTACCTAGTTTCTGTTTGCACAGTAGACCAGTCCCTGGACCAAGAGAAACAGCCAACCCAGTCCTCTCCTGCATGACAAGGAGGTGCGCTAAATTGGTCCAACGTTGCTGATATTCTCTTCCTCCCTGTACGGAAACCGCCTACTTCATTTCTGCATCCTTGTTTTCACATCTCTCCATGGCCTCGCCCCTCCCTATCTCTGTAATCTCCTCCAGCTCTACAACCGTCTGAGATCTCTGCACTCCTCCAATTCTGGACTCTTGCGCATTCCTGATTTTCAATACTCCACCATTGGCGGCCGTGCCTTCAGCCGTCTAGGCCCTAAACGCTAGAATTCCTTCCCTAAACCTTTCTTTCCTCCTTTGGTGTCAGCTGTGGCTCAGTGGGTGGTAGCACACTCACCTCTGAGTCAGAAGCTTGTGGGTTCTATAATATAAGATTCTGAAGGGGGATTGACAGGGTAGATGCAGAGAGGATGTTTCCCCTCGTGGGGGAATCTAGAACTAGGGGGCATAGTTTCAGAATAAGGGGTCACCCATTTAAATCGGAAATGAGGAGGAATTTCTTCTCTCAGAGGGTCGTGAATCTTTGGAATTCTCTTCCCCAGAGAGCTGTGGAGGCGGAGTCATTGAATATATTTAAGGTGGAGATAGACAGATTTGTGAACGATAAGGGAGTCAAGGTGTTATGGGGAGCGGGCAGGGAAGTGGAGTTGAGGCCAAGATCAGATCAGCTATGATCTTATTGAATGGCGGAGCAGGCACGAGGGGCCGAATGGCCGACTCCTGCTACTATGTCTTATGTTCAAGTTCCACTCCAGGGACTTGAGCACTTAAAGCTAGGCTGACACTCCAGGGCAGTGCTGAGGGAGCGCTGCACTGTCAGAGGGGCAATACTGAGGGAGCGCCGCACTGTCGGAAGGGCGGTACTGAGGGAGCGCCGCACTGTCGGAAGGGCAGTGCTGAGGGAGCACCGCACTGTCGGAGGGGCGGTACTGAGGGAGCACCGCACTGTCGGAGGGGCGGTACTGAGGGAGCACCACACTGTCGGAAGGGCAGTACTGAGGGAGCACCGCACTGTCGGAGGGGCGGTACTGAGGGAGCACCACACTGTCGGAAGGGCAGTACTGAGGGAGCACTGCACTGTCGGAGGGGCGGTACTGAGGGAGCACCACACTGTCGGAAGGGCAGTACTGAGGGAGCACTGCACTGTCGGAGGGGCGGTACTGAGGGAGCACCACACTGTCGGAAGGGCAGTACTGAGGGAGCACTGCACTGTCGGAGGGGCGGTACTGAGGGAGCACCACACTGCCGGAAGGGCAGTACTGAGGGAGCACTGCACTGTCGGAGGGGCAGTGCTGAGGGGGCGCCGCACTATCGGGAGGGGCAGTACTGAGGGAGCACCGCACTGTCGGAGGGGCAGTACTGAGGGAGCGCCACACTGTCGGAGGGGCCGTCTTTCGGATGAGACGTTAAACCGAGGCCCCATCTGCTCTCTCGGGTGGACGTAAATGCTCCCACGGCCACTAGCCCACGGGCATAGATAGGGTAGATAAAGCGGAACTTTTCCCCTTAGTAGGGGGGTCAATAACAAGGGGGCATAGATTCAAGGTAAGGGGCAGGAGGTTTGGAGGGGATTTGAGGAGGAACTTTTTCACCCAGAGGGTGGTTGGAATCTGGAACTCACTGCCTGAAAGGGTGGTAGAGGCAGGAACCCTCACAACATTCAAGAAGCATTTGGATGAGCACTTGAAATGCCATTGCATACAAGGCTATGGACCAAATGCTGGAAAATGGGATTAGACTGGACAGGGATTGATGGTTGGCGCAGACACGATGGGCCGAAGGGCCTCTTTCTGTGCTGTATAACTCTATGACTCTATGACTATTTTGAAGAGGAACAGGGGGAGTTCTGGGCTAATATTTATCCCTCAACCAACATCACTAAAAACAGATTATCTGGTCATTATCACATTGCTGTTTGTGGGACCTTGCTGTGTGCAAATTGGCTGCCGTGTTTCCCACATTACAACAGTGACCCCACTTCAAAAGTACTTCATTGGCTGTAAAGCGCTTTGAGACGTCCGGTGATCATGAAAGGCGCTGTGGAAATGCAAGTCTTTCTTTCTTCTTAAGATGCACCTTAAAACCGACCTCTTTGACCAAGCTTTTGGTCGCCTGTCCTAATATCTCCTTATGTGGCTCGGTGTCACATTGCCTGATGACGCTCCTGTGGGAGCTCCTTGGGACGTTTTACCACGTTAAAGGCGCTGTATCAATGTAAACTGTGGTTGCATTCTCCCTTCCCCACCGTGTGGAACTCATCGTGTGGAGAATTGATTGCGGATGGGAACATGAGTCCTGCAGCTCTCTGGAGGTTTGCGCCGGTGGTCTAAATGCATTATGCCATCCGATCCAGCTCAATGGTAAATTAAACCACCTTGAGACTGTCATGGACGGCCTTGCTGATTAGCACGGTTTCCATAGAAACATAGAAGATAGGAGCAGGAGTAGGCCATTCGGCCCCACGAGCCTGCTCCGCCATTCAATGAGATCATGGCTGATCATCCAAATTCAGTACCCTGTCCCTGCCTTCTCCCCATATCCCTTGATCCCTTTAGCCTTAAGAAATATATCCAACTCTTTCTTGAATATATTTAATGAACTGGTCTCCACCGCCCTCTGTGGCAGAGAATTCCACAGGTTCACCACTCTTTGGGTGAAGAAATTCCTCCTCATTTCAGTCCTAAATGTCCTACCCCTTATCCTTAGACTATGATCCCTGGTTCTGGACTCCCCGACCATCGGGAACATCCTTCCAGCATCTAGTCTGTCCAGACCTGACAGAATTTTATAGGTTTCGATGAGATCCCCTCTCAATCTTCTAAACTCCAGTGAGTATAAGCCCAATCGACGCAATCTCTCCTCATACGTCATTCCTGCCATCCCAGGTATCAGCCTGGTGAATCTTCGCTGCACTCCTTCCATGGCAAGAGCGTCCTTCCTCAGATAAGGCGACCAAAACTGCACACAATACTCAAGGTGTGGTCTCACCAAGGCCCTGTACAACTGTAGCAAGACATCCTTATTCCTGTACTCGAACCCTCTCGCTACGAAGGCCAACATACCATTTGCCTTCTTAACCGCCTGCTGCACCTGCATGCTTACCTTCAGCGACTGGTGCACAAGGACACCCAGGCCTCGTTGCACTTCCCCTTCTCCCAATCTATTGCCATTCAAATAATAATCTGCCTTCCTGTTTTTGCCACCAAAGTGGATAACCTCACATTTATCCACATTATAGTGCATTTGCCATGTTTCTGCCCAATCACCCAACCTGTCCAAATCGTACTGGAGTTTCATGACATCCTCCTCACAGCTTACCCTCCCACCCAGCTTTGTGTCGTCTGCAAATTTGAAGATATTACATCTAGTTCCCTCGTCTAGATCATTAATATATATTGTGAATAGCTGGGGTCCAAGGACCGATCCTTGCGGTACCCCACTAGTCACTGCCTGCCACTCGGAAAACGACCCATATTATTTACCTTGATGCTGCAAGAATATAGCGGCACTGGAACTGTCCCGGCGCTGTGCATTTTTTGAAACTGGCGGAGATTCTCTCTTTGACAAACATGGCCCTCAGGGTGGTACTCAGCTGTTACAGCAGAACCGGAGGCTATCAGTCACACTTTTATTTTCTGCTCTCAGAGCAGTGCTGTCACCACCTGTGTTAGAGAGAGCTGCCGTTTATCCCAGTGAGTCTTCCTGTGGTGTGGTGCTAAAACGACAAGACCTGCACCATTGGAGTCAGACCTGTGAATGCAGTCACAGCACGTGCTGGAACTGCCTCCTTCAGTGTGCCAGTGCAGCCTTCGGTCGCCCGAGGAAGAGAGTGTTTGAAGACCAGGACCTCAAACCCGGCACCAAGCTCATGGTCTACAGAGCAGCAGTGGTACCCGCCCTCCTGTATGCCTCAGAGACATGGACCATGTACAGCAGGCACCTCATAGCACCAGAGAGGTACCACCAACGCTGCCTCCGCAAGATCCTGCAAATCCATTGGCAGGATAGGCGCACCAACGTCGATGTTCTCGCTCAGGCCAACATCCCCAGCACCGAAGCTCTGATCACGCTTGATCAGCTCCGATGGATGGGTCACATTGTCACCCAATACAAGACTCCCAAAACAAGCGCTGTACTCGGAGCTCCGACACGGTAGATCACTGTGCTTCCAGCCACACTTGTTGGGGCAAGGTTGGGGGGGGGGGTAAAGGAAAAAAATAACTTAAATAGAAGATATTTTAGGAGCTCCTTGATGGCTCATGTGAGTGGTACTGAGCCGTACATTCTAGCGAGGTCCCAGGTTTGACGTTCAATTCAGCGCTAAGGCAGCTGATCTCAGCTAGAGGAACAATAGGCTTCAGTGTTGGAGAGGGGGACAAATAGTCATAGAGTCAGAACGGCACAGAAGGAGGCCATTTGGCCCATCGACTCCGCGCTGGCTCTTTCTAGAGCAATCCAGTCAGTCCCACTCCCCCGCTCTATCCCCGTAGCCCTGCAAGTTTATTTCCCTCCAGTGCCTATCCAGTCTCCCCTTGAAAACATTGAGTGTCTCCGCTTCCACCACTTCCATCAGCAGCGAGTTCCAGGTCCTCACCACTCGCTGCGTAAAAAAGTTTTTCCGCACGTCCCCCCTGTATCTCTTGCCCAAAACCTTAAATCTGTGTCCCCTAGTCCTTGTACCATCAACTAGTGGGAACAGCCTTTCATAACCCATCATAATCTTGTACACCTCTTTCAAATCACCCCTCAACCTCTTTTGCTGTAATGGAAACAAATCCAGCTTCTCCAACCTATCCTTGTAGCTAAGATCCCCCATCCCCGGAACCATTCTGGTAAATCTTCTCTGCACCCTCTCAAGGGTCTTCACATCCTTCCTAAGGTGTGGTGACCAGAACTGGACGCAATATTCCAGTTGTGGCCTAACCAGCGCTGTATAAAGGTTCAGCATAACTTCTCTACTTTTGTACTCAATACCTCTATTTATGAAGCCCAAGATCCCATATGCTTTGTTAACCACTCTCTCAATATGTCCTGTCACCTTCAGGGACCTATGCACATTAACTCCCAGGTCACTCTGTCCCTGCACACTCTTTAAAACTGTGCCATTAAGTGTATATTGCCTCTCCCTGTCCCTTCTGCCAAAATGCATCACCTCACACTTCTCTGTATTAAATTCCATCTGCCACTTGTCTGCCCATTCTGCTAGCCTTTCTATGTCCTGTTGCAGTCAATTGGTATCATCCTCGCTGTTTGCCACACTCCCAAGTTTGGTGTCATCGGCAAATTTAGAAATTCTACTCTGTATTCCAATATCCAGATCATTTATATATATATCAAAAAAAGCAGTGGCCCCAGCACTGACCCTTGGGGAACACCACTGTCTACCATCCTCCAGTCTGAAAAACAGCCATTTACCACAACTCGCTGTTTTCTGTCCTTAAGCCAATTCCTTATCCAAGCTGCCACTGACCCACCTATTCCATGAGCCTCAATTTTGTTAACCAGCCTGGAAGGCATCGGGGGGAGGGGTGGGGGGGTGGTGGGCAAATGTAAAAAAAAATTCTGTTTCTCACACCCCCCCTTACTTTGGGAGTTGTTGAAGTTAAGAATGCCACAGTTCAATACACAGCGTGTGGGTTTTTTTTTTGTGAGGCTCTTATCTCTGCTACAGACGGTATCAGTCATGGAACGGAATCCGATATCTAAACAACTAAGATGCCAAGAAAACATTTTCATTGAGGCTCACAGCCTCACACTTAGTGGGGCTCAGTCAGGGAACAGGCTGGAAACAAAGACACCGTGTAATGTTTACATACGTTAGATTTATTACTTTTTACTTTCACTAAGTGTCCTTAAAGTCAGTTCCAACGCCTGCAATATTTCTTCAGTACTTCGCCAGTGCCAATCAGTCGCGCTCGCAAATCTGAAAACATCACAAGGCCAGGGGACTGGACAAACTCTTTCATTACTGGGGCCGCTAGAAATTGCATCACAAACCGTTTTGGTATTTTTTTCCTTTTAAAGAGCCAGCGTTTTTCCTCCACTCCGACAACGGACCAGCAGGTAAAAGGCACCAGCTGGCGTGGATCTAAGCAGACCAGAAGGTTTCAGATTCAGTCCTGAGCCTGTGCTGAGTATATACTGAGTATATAAGGAATGGATCCTGCAAATCCATTGGCAGGATAGGCGCACCAACGTCAGTGTTCTTGCTCAGGCCAACATCCCCAGCATCGAAGCTCTGACCACGCTCGATCAGCTCCGATGGACGGGTCACATCGTCCACATGCCCGATACGAGACTCTACTCGGAGCTCCAGCACAGCAGGAAAGCCCCAGGTGGGCAGAGGAAACGCTTCAAGGACACCCTCAAAGCCTCCTTGAAAAAGTATAACATCCCCACCACCGACACCTGGGAATCCCTGGCCCAAGACCGCACAAAGTGGAGGAGGAGCATCTGGAAGGTGCCGAACACCTCGAGTCTCTTCGCCGGGAGCAAGCGGAAGCCAAGCGCAGGCAGCGCAAGGAGCGCACGTCAACCCAAGCACCCCACCCACCCGCCCCTTCAACCACCGTCTGCCCCATCTGTGACAGAGACTGTCCCGCATTGGACTCATCAGTCACCTGAGAACTCATTTTTAATGTGGAAGCGAGTCACCCTCAGTTCCGAGAGACTGCCTAAGAAGAAGAAGAAGATAAGGAAGGATATACTTGCATTGGAGGCAGTTCAGAGAAGCTTCACGAGGTTGATTCCAGAGATGAAGGGCTTGTCTTATGAGGAAAGGTTACATAGAAACATAGAAGATAGGAGCAGGAGTAGGCCATTCGGCCCCTCGAGCCTGTTCCGCCATTTAATGAGATCATGGCTGATCATCCAAATTTAGTACCCTGTCCCTGCTTTCTCCCCATATCCCTTGATCCCTTTAGCCTTAAGAAATATATCTAACTCCTTCTTGAATATATTTAATGAATTGGCCTCAACTGCCTTGTGTGGTAGAGAATTCCACAGGATCACCACTCTCTGGGTGAAGAAATTCCTCCTCATCTCAGTCCTAAATGGCTTACCCCTTATCCTTAGACTGTGACCCCTGGTTCTGGACTCCCCCGCCATCGGGAACATCCTTCCTGCATCTAGTCTTGTCTAGTCCTGTTAGAATTTTATATAGGTTGAGCAGGTTGGGCCTATACTCAATGGAGTTTAGAAGAATGAGAGGGGATCTTATTGAAACATATAAGATTCTGAAGGGGGATTGACAGGGTAGATGCTGAGAGGATGTTTTCCCCTCGTGGGGGAATCTAGAACTAGGGGGCATAATTTCAGAATAAGGGGTCGCCCTTTTAAATTGAAAATGAGGAGGAATTTCTTCTCTGAGGGTCGTGAATCTTTGGAATTCTCTACCCCATAGAGCTGTGGAGGCGGACTCAGTGAATATATTTAAGGTGGAGATAGGCAGATTTTTGAAAGGTAAGGGAGTCAAGGGTTATGGGGAGCGGGCAGGGAAGTGGAGTTGAGGCCAAGATCAGATCAGCCATGATCTTATTGAATGGCGGAGCAGGCTCGAGGGGCCAGGTGACCGACTCCTGCTCCTGCGTCTTATGTTCTTATGAGTCCGCTGATCTGGGCAAGGGGAGCAACAGGGGTGCGATAACGGGCCTCTTTGCCAGGGAGTGAAAAAGTCATCCAGGGTGCCTGCTGTCCAGTGACCCTGCTGGAAAGGGGCACATTAATAAAAGGGGTACGGTAGTGTACTGGACTAGTAATCCAGTAGGCTGGGTCTAATAATCCAGTAGAGCGCAAGTTCAAATACCCACCACGGTAATTTGAATTCAGTTCTTAAAGCAATCTGGCTATAAGAAGTGACCACAAAGCTGCCGTAAAATCCCGACTGGTTCACTGATGTCCCTTTAGGGAAGGAAACCTCTGCCGTCCTGACCCGGTCTGGGCCTATCTGTGACTCCAGCAACTCGCCAAGGTTTCTTCGGCAGCACCTCCCAAACCCGCGACCTCTTCCACCTAGAAGGACGAGGGCAGCAGGCGCATGGGAACACCACCACCTCCAGTTCCCCTCCAAGTCACACACCATCCTGACTTGGAAATATATCGGCCGTTCCTTCATCGTCACTGGGTCAAAATCCTGGAACTCCCTCCCTACCGACCATAGAGCACATATACCAGAAACGCTGTTTACGGAGGTCACGGTCCATCATCAAAGACCCTACCCACCCCAGCCACAGTCTGTTCGCCCTCCTGCCATCTGGGAGACGCTACAGATGCATTCGCACCCGTACGACCAGATTTAGGAACAGCTTCTTTCCCAGGGCTGTCATCCTACTGAACTCCACAAGTAAACTCTAAAGCCTGCACATCTGCCAATGCACTTTATTATGGTTATTTTTATGTTAATGTATTACAAGCCATATGTATGTTGAATGTTTAAATGTCTTAATCTAAATGTACACTCTCGGGAGCTGCAAGCCTACATTTCGTTGTACTGCACTTGTGCACTAACAATGACAATAAAGTTGATTATTATGATTATGACTAACAGCACTGTGGGAACACCTTCACCACACGGACTGCAGCGGTTCAAGGTGGCGGCTCACCACCACCTTCTCGAGGGCGATTAGGGATGGGCAATAAATGCTGGCCTTGCCAGTGACGCCCACATCCCATAAAACTAATTTAGAAAAAGTCCCCACGCCAAGATGGTTGACTCTTAACTGCCCTCTAAAGTGGCCCAGCCAGCCACTCGGGGTGGCAACTAGGGATGCGCAATAAAAGCAAGGCTTTCCAGCAACGCCCGCATCCCGAGAATAAATTTTTTAAAACTTGCGTCCCTGTTACATAAGAACAAAGAACATAAGAAGTAGGAGCAGGAATAGGCCACTCGGCCCCTCGAGCCTGCTCCGCCATTCAATAAGATCATGGCTGATCTTGGGGCTCAAAGCCACTTCCCCGCCCGCTCCCCATAACCCTTCACTCCCTTATCTTGCAAAAATCTGTCTATCTCCACCTTAAATATATTCAATGACCCGGCCTCCACGGCTCTCTGGGGCAGAGAATTCCACAGATTTACGACCCTCTGAGAGAAGAAATTTCTCCTCATCTCAGTTCTCAAAGGGCGACCCTTTATTCTAAAACTATGCTCCCTAGTTCTAGATTTCCCCACGAGGGGAAACATCCTCTCTGCATCTACCTTGTCGAGCCCACTCAGTATCTTATATGTTTCAATAAGATCACCTCTCATTCTTCTAAACTCCAATGAGTATAGGCCCAACCTGCTCAACCTTTCTTCATAAGTCAACCCCCTCATCTCAGGAATCAACCGAGTGAATCGTCTCTGAACTGCCTCCAATGCAAGTATCTGTTGGGTGGAGGGCAGGATCTGGCCGCCTGTGATGCGCTTCCAAGGTCAAACAAAAACAACCCCGTCAATTGCTGTCAAGGTTCACACACTCACGAGGAGTGGCCAATTGGTCGAGTGACTGGAACTGCAACCCGGCAAGAATCTGTGCCTGAGGGGGTGGAGAGGGGGGGGTGGGTGGGGAGAATTTTTTTTACTTCAATCGATTCATAGAAACCTACAGCGCAGGAGGGGGCCATTCGGCCCGTCGTGCCTGTGCTGGCTCTTTGACAGAGTTGTTTGTTTTTATTTTATTGAATTTATTATCGGGGCAAAAGAGAATCGCTGATTCCGGTTGGTTTGTAAAGACCTGAACCAAAGCATTGACTGTAACACTACGATTGTATTCAGTTACTATAATCTTCGTACAATCTACAGTGACTGTGTGTGTGTAAAACACATCCACATGCGTGTCTTCTTGGCTCAGCTGATGGCACTGAATCAGAAAGTTGTGGGTCAAAGTCCTACTTCAGAACTTGGATACATTGAATTTTTAATTTTTTAAAGTTTTTATTCGTTCCTGGGATGTGGGCCGTTACTGGCAAGGCCCAGCATTTATTGCCCATCCCTTGTTGCCCTTGAGAAGGTGGTGGTGAGCCGCCTTCTTGAACCGCTGCAGTCCGTGTGGTGAAGGTGCTCCCACAGTGCTGTTGGGGAGGGAGTTCCAGGATTTTGACCCAGCGACGATGAAGGAACGGCCGATATACTTCCAAGTCAGGATGGTGTGTGTGACTTGGAGGGGAACTTGGAGGTGGTGGTGTCCCCGTGCGCCTGCTGCCCTTGTCCTTCTAGGTGGAAGAGGTCACAGGTTTGCGAGGTGCTGTCGAAGAAGCCTTGGCGAGTTGCTGCACTGCATTTTGTAGATGGTCCACACTGCAGCCACGGTGCGCCGGTGGTGGAGGGAGTGAATGTTTAAGGTGGTGGATGGGGTGCCGATCAAGTGGGTTGCTTCGTCCTGTATGATGTCGAGCTTCTTGAGTGTTGTTGGGAGCTGCACTCATCCAGGCAAGTGGAGAGTGTTCCATCACACTCCTTACTCTTTTCTCTAGAAAAGAGAAGACGTGATCTGATCGAGGTCTTTATAATTATGAAGGGGTTCGATAGGGTAGGCGTAGAGAAGATGTTTCCACTTGTGGAAGAGTCCAATCATGAATAAAGAGCCAGGCCTTTCAGGAGTGAAATTAGGACACACAAAGGGTGGTCGAAGTTTGGAACTCTCTTCCACAAACAGCAATTGATGCTGGGTCAATTGTTAATTTTACGTCTGAGATTGATAGCTTTCTGTTAACCAAAGGTATTAAGGGATATGGGCCATAGGCGGGTTTATGGAGTTAGGTCACAGATCCGCCATGATCTCACTGAATGGGCGGAGCAGGCTCGAGGGGCTGAATGGCCTCCTCCTGTTCCTATGTTTCTAAATCCAATAAGGATTTCAGGAGAAACTTCTTTACCCAGAGAGTGGTGAGAATGTGGAACTCGCTACCACAGGGAGTGGTTGAGGCGAATAGCAGAGATGTGTTTAAGGGGAAGCTGGATAAACACATGAGGGAGAAAGGGACAGAAGGTTATGTTGATGGGGTGAGATGAAGAGGGGTGGGAGGAGGCTGGTGTGGAGCATAAACACCGGCACGGACCAGTTGGGCTGAATGACCAGTTTCTGTGCTGTAAATATCTTGCAATACTTTAGTACCCTGCGCACATGCCCATTCCTCTTGTGTGAGTTCAGTGAGTAGAGGCAGGCTATTCAACTTTGAGGACATCACAGCCCAAACCTATCCTCACCTGACATTCACACAAGCAAACTCTCCATGTGATGATTAGATTATAAATTCTCTACCCCGCACAGACCCCCCACCCCCCCCTCGCTGCACCGCAAACAAATCAATGAAACTGTTTTCTGTTACGTAGAATTACATAGGATATACGACACAGAAACAGTTCGTGCCGGCATTTATGCTCCACTCGAGCCTCCTCCCGTCTTTCCTCATCTAAATCTATCAGCGTAACCCTCTATTCCCTTCTCCCTCATAAGCTTGTCCAGCCTCCCCTTAAATGCATCGATACTATTCGCTTCAACCACTCCCTGTGGTAGCAAGTTCCACATTCTCACCACTCTCTGGGTAAAGAAGTTTCTCCTGAATTCCCAATTGGATTTATTAGTGACGATCTTATATTGATGGCCTCTAGTTATACTCTTCCCCACACGTGGAAACACTCTCTCTGTATCCACTCTATCAAAACCTTTCATAATTTTAAAGACCTCTATTAGGTCACCCCTCAGCCTTCTCTTTTTCAAGAGAAAAGAGACCCAGCCTGTTCACCCTTTCCTGATAGGTATACCCTCGCATTCCTGGGATCATCCTTGTAAATCTTCTCTGCACCCTCTCCAGTGCCTCTGTATCCTTTTTATAATATGGCGACCAGAACTGTACGCAGTGCTCCAAGTGCGGTCTAACCAAGATTCGATACAGGTTTAGCATAACTTCCCTACTTTTCAACAGAAAATGCTGGAAAAACTCAGCAGGCCAGGCAACATCCGTGGAGAGAAAATAGAGTCAACGTTTCAGGTCAAAATGCGCTAATCACACCTAATCTAGAGCCGTCTTTTGTCTCCACTAGTCCGATCACCATCTCGTCTGGTTTTGAATACCTCTTAATGTCTCTTCACTTCTCTTTTGTTCTCTCCCAGCCCCTAAACTGGCCTTTTAATCTATTTCATTTCCTGTGCTTCTTCAGTCTGGACAAAGGGTTTTGACCCGAAACGTTAACTCTGTTTCTCTCTCCACGGATGTTGCCTGGCCTGCTGAGTTTTTCCAGCATTTTCTGTTGTTATTTCGGATTTCCAGCATCTGCAGAATTTTCAATTCTAACCCTCTAGAAATAAACCCTAGTGCTTGGTTTGCTTTTTTATGGCCTTGCCAATCTGCATCACAACTTTTAGTGATTTGTGTATTTGTACCCGTGGATCTCTTTGTTCCTCTACCCCACCTAGACTCGCACCCTCCAAGTGATAAGCGTTCTCCCTTATTTTTTGGTTGTATAACGTAACAACATTTTTTTGTCAGATCTGAAATGTAGTTCCTGTTTGTTTTGAAATGAATATCTGCTTTTTTTTCCTCCCTGAGCACTTAAGGAATTATTGGAATGTAACATCTCTTTGTTCTTACTCTGGCAGTTATGTAACAGGCCTCACTGGATAGCGATCAGCACTATGAAATCGTACAGTGGCTTCATAAAAAAATATATCTCTGAATGTAAATTCTTGAAAATGTATTTTAAAAAATTTGAGCAAATATTGAGCTCATGAAATAACCGATAACCAATACAGCATCTCACTGCGTGCGATGGAATTTTTTAATAACAACTGACCGGAACAAACAACACGAGCGACTAATTGGGTGAGTGGTTAGGAAACAATGGCCCGGATTTTGTGGTCAGCGGCGAAGGGATAGCGCTTGCCATTCACTACACTGACAGCTGCCCACAGAGTTTTTTTGAGGGCTTTTGAGCGGAGTCTTGCTGTCATCGGGCATCTCATCCTGCGCGGCGCCTTCTACGGGGGATCTGTGGTGTGTGTGGAGCAGGGAAAACAACAACATGGCTCTTCAACCAATCGGATTGAAGAATCCTCACAGAGACACGCAGGGCTGGATTTTTTGAATGGGGAGCTTTTGGAGGCGGGACTGCTGCTTGTCGGGTTTCAGTCCCGCCTCCATCGACTTCTGGCCAACCAGTGGGAATTTCCCCTGATTGACCTTGTTAAGCCCGCCCGGCAGGCTCAGCAGGCCAATTAGGGGGAAGTCAGTGACAGAGCACGTCAACGTCTGACGTGTCATCTGTCAAGAACTTTTGAAAGAAGAAATGACATTCTGTGTAGTTTGATGAGTCCTTGTGTTCAGGACTCATCAAACCTTTCTACCTTGCAGAAACCAGCTGGCTGTTGGATCAGAGGATGCAACAGCCAGTCTGTGATCTCTACAATGGAGATGGAGGGGGACTCCAGCTCCACAGCAACTGAAGGCTGTAGGTAGAAACAAAGGTAAGTTAACATTTTCTAACACTTTACATTCACCTCACATACTTACCACTCCATCACATACTTGCACCCATCACTCACCTCTACATCGCACTTTCAGACCCCTCTGACCCCCCGCAGACCTCCTACTCACCTCCTACACCCGGCGGGGTTCCCCCAGGTCGGGAAGCCCGCATTTCAGCACAAAAAATGGGGATAATCCTATTTTATGCCTGTTAACGACCTGTTAACAGGCAGTTAATAGGCTTTAATCCCTTCCCGCCTCCAAGGAGACGGGACCCGGGGCCGGACGGCTTCCCACCTCCTGGCAAGAGGGCACAGAGGCGGGTTGGGGGTGGGTTTGCCACCCGCCCCCAAATTATGCAACTTTCCCGGCAGTCCTGCCTCCATACCCGCCTCCTCGGGGCTGAGAAAATCCAGCCGGCAGAGTCTAAACCAGGAAGTATAAGTTAGATCTGGAACCTGTACAGAATGAGAAATAAAGAGAGGGAAAGAAAGATGGGATTACAAGAGATATAAGAGACAGAAAAAGTAAAAGAAAATATTTTTACTTTTTTTAAAAATCTCCAACACTAATTAAATTCTGAAGGAATGAGACTCCACATTTGTTAACAGGCAGTTAATTGGCACTAATCCCCTTCCCGCCTCGGGGAGGCGGCTCCCAGCACAGGTCGGGTACTTGCCTCCTGGGACATTGGCACAGAGGTGGCTTGGGGGCGGGATGGGTTCCTGCCCCCCGATTCTTCAATTTTCCCACCACTCCCGCCTCCAAACCCACTTCCACGGGGCTTGGAAATTCGAGCGCTCAGAATTTAAATAGCAACTTTTTTTTTCCAATTGTTCAATTTTTCTTTTGCAAGCTTACTGTATTTCTTTCATTCAATTTTCCTCCCGTCCTTTATGATTCCACACGAAAGAACCGAATAGGAAACTGTTTGGCCCATTGTTTCTCCATATATAATGGGAATAAATGCGAAGGTCGATTGGGATGACAAAACATGGGAGTAAATGAGAAGTAGTTTGGTTTATTGGGAGCACGGTGGCATAGTGGTTAGCACTGTTGCCTCACAGCGCCAGGGACCCAGGTTCGAATCCGGCCTCGGGCGACTGTCTGTGTGGAGTTTGCACATTCTCCCCGTGTTTGCGTGGGTTTCCTCCGGGTGCTCCGGTTTCCTCCCACAGTCCAAAGATGTGCGGGTTAGGTTGATTGGCTATGATAAATTGACCCTTAGTGTTAGGGGGATTAAATACGTGGGGTTACGGGGATAGGGTGGGATATGTGTTGGTGTAGGGGTTACAGGGATCGGGTGGGATATGTGTCGGTGCAGGCTCGATGGGCTGAAATGGCCTCTATCTGCACTGTGGGGTTTCTGTGATTCTGTGGGATTAATGGTTGAATTGTGTGTATGGAATAAATTGTCATTTTTATCACCAGTACACTGAAACAAGTTCATTTTTATCAGAATTTAAACGATTGACATCGTTTAGGTTGACTGAATTCTAACAAAAGTCCGACAAACCTCTATGGAATATTATAAAGGTTAATAAACAAATGAAAACAGTGAGATAAAAGAACGAATATTCAGGAGAAAAGCTAAGAGCATCTGTTCCTTTTAAAATATGTTGTATGATTTCTCCACCAGTTTTTTTTTTGAAGCCAGCAGATCTAAACATCTTTTGGGAAACAGGAAACGGGTCATTTGGGTGGAATTCTTGTCTGAATGTTCCCTCCTGGGAAGAGAATGTAAATTGGTAACAGGACTTGTGGTGGAGGCAGAAAGCGCCCTGTTGTACAAGGATCAGTCCGTATCGCCGTCACCCACACTGGTCTGGCACCATGCTCCCTTTTACTTATAGTTGGTCTTTGTGTCTTCAACTCTGTAGGTTTGAGAGGTTTTTTTTGTTGGTGTGAATTTTGTGATCATCCAGCTGAGGGATGTCACATTTTCATTTCAGGCACTGAGTCTTAGCGCCAAGTACTCCAGGGTCAGGTACAGCCCGGGTTAGATACAGAGTAAAGGTCCCTCTGCGCTGTCCCGTCAAACACTCCCAGGGCAGGTACAGCACGGGTTAGATACAGAGTAAAGCTCCCTCTACACTGGCCCATCAAACACTCCCAGGGCAGGTACAGCCCGGGTTAGATACAGAGTAAAGGTCCCTCTGCACTGTCCCGTCAAACACTCCCAGGGCAGGTATAGCCGGGGGTAGATACAGAGTAAAGCTCCCTCTACACTGTCCCGTCAAACACTCCCGGGGCAGGTACAGCACGGGTTAGATACAGAGTAAAGCTCCCTCTACACTGGCCCATCAAACACTCCCAGGGCAGGTACATCCCGGGTTAGATACAGAGTAAAGTTCCCTCTGCACTCCCAGGGTCAGGTACAGCACGGGTTAGATACAGAGTAAAGGTCCCTCTGCACTGTCCCGTCAAACACTCCCAGGGTCAGGTACAGCACGGGTTAGATACAGAGTAAAGGTCCCTCTGAACTGTCCCATCAAACACGCCCAGGGTCAGGTACAGCACGGGTTAGATACAGAGTAAAGCTCCCTCTACACTGTCCCATCAAACACTCCCAGGGCAGGTACAGCACAGGCTAGATACAGAGTAAAGCTCCCTCTACACTGTCCCGTCAAACACTCCCAGGGTCAGGTACAGCACGGGTTAGATACAGAGTAAAGGTCCCTCTACACTGTCCTATCAAACACTCCCAGGGCAGGTACAGCACAGGTTAGATACAGAGTAAAGGTCCCTCTGCACTGTCCCATCAAACACTCCCAGGGCAGGTACAGCCCAGGTTAGATACAGAGTAAAGCTCCCTCTACACTGTCCGATCAAACACTCCCAGGGCAGGTACAGCACGGGTTAGATACAGAGCAAAGCTCCCTCTACACTGTCCCATCAAACACTCCCAGGGCAGGTACACCACGGGTTAGATACAGAGTAAAGCTCCCTCTACACTGTCCCATCAAACACTCCCAGGGCAGGTACAGCACGGATTAGATACAGAGTAAAGCTCCCTCTACACTGCCCCATCAAACACTCCCAGGGCAGGTACAGCACTGGTTAGATACAGAGTAAAGCTCCCTCTACACTGTCCCGTCAAACACTCCCAGGGCAGGTACAGCACGGGTTAGATACAGAGTAAAGGTCCCTCTGCACTGTCCCGTCAAACACTCCCAGGGTCAGGTACAGCACGGGTTAGATACAGAGTAAAGGTCCCTCTGAACTGTCCCATCAAACACGCCCAGGGTCAGGTACAGCACGGGTTAGATACAGAGTAAAGCTCCCTCTACACTGTCCCATCAAACACTCCCAGGGCAGGTACAGCACAGGCTAGATACAGAGTAAAGCTCCCTCTACACTGTCCCATCAAACACTCCCAGGGTCAGGTACAGCACGGGTTAGATACAGAGTAAAGGTCCCTCTACACTGTCCCATCAAACACTCCCAGGGCAGGTACAGCACAGGTTAGATACAGAGTAAAGGTCCCTCTGCATTGTCCCATCAAACACTCCCAGGGCAGGTACAGCCCAGGTTAGATACAGAGTAAAGCTCCCTCTACACTGTCCGATCAAACACTCCCAGGGCAGGTACAGCACGGGTTAGATACAGAGCAAAGCTCCCTCTACACTGTCCCATCAAACACTCCCAGGGCAGGTACACCACGGGTTAGATACAGAGTAAAGCTCCCTCTACACTGTCCCATCAAACACTCCCAGGGCAGGTACAGCACGGATTAGATACAGAGTAAAGCTCCCTCTACACTGCCCCATCAAACACTCCCAGGGCAGGTACAGCACTGGTTAGATACAGAGTAAAGCTCCCTCTACACTGTCCCGTCAAACACTCCCAGGGCAGGTACAGCACGGGTTAGATACAGAGTAAAGGTCCCTCTGCACTGTCCCGTCAAACACTCCCAGGGCAGGTACAGCACGGGTTAGATACAGAGTAAAGCTCTCTCTACACTGGCCCATCAAACACTCCCAGGGCAGGTACAGCATGGGTTAGATACAGAGTAAAGCTCCCTCTACACTGTCCCATCAAACATTCCCAGGGCAGGTACAGCATGGGTTAGATACAGAGTAAAGCTCCCTCTACACTGTCCCATCAAACACTCCCAGGGCAGGTACAGCCCGGGTTAGATACAGAGTAAAGGTCCCTCTGCACTGTCCCGTCAAGCACTCCCAGGGTCAGGTACAACCCGGGTTAGATACAGAGTAAAGGTCCCTCTGCACTGTCCCGTCAAACACTCCCAGGTCAGGTACAGCCCGGGTTAGATACAGAGTAAAGGTCCCTCTGCACTGTCACATCAAACACTCCCAGGGTCAGGTACAGCACGGGTTAGATACAGAGTAAAGGTCCCTCTACACTGTCCCGTCAAACACTCCCAGGGCAGGAACAGCACGGGTTAGATACAGAGTAAAGCTCCCTCTACACTGTCCCATTAAACACTCCCAGGGCAGGTACAGCATGGGTTAGATACAGAGTAAAGCTCCCTCTACACTGTCCCATCAAACACTCCCACGGCAGGTACAGCACGGGTTAGATACAGAGTAAAGCTCCCTCTACACTGTCCCGTCAAACACTCCCACGGCAGGTACAGCACGGGTTAGATACAGAGTAAAGCTCCCTCTACACTGTCCCGTCAAACACTCCCAGGGCAGGTACAGCACGGGTTAGATACAGAGTAAATGTCCCTCTGTACGGTCCCATCAAACACTCCCAGGGCAGGTACAGCACGGGTTAGATACAGAGTAAAGCTCCCTCTGTACGGTCACAACAAACACTCCCAGGGCAGGTACAGCACGGGTTAGATACAGAGTAAAGCTCCCTCTACACTGTCCCCATCAAACACTCCCAGGGCAGGTACAGCACGGGTTAGATACAGAGTAAAACTCCCTCCACACTGTCCCATCAAACACTCCCAGGGCAGGTACAGCACGGGTTAGATTCAGTGTAAAGTTCCCTCTACACTGTCCCATCTAACACTCCCAGGGCAGGTACAGCACGGGTTAGATACAGAGTAAAGCTCCCTCTACACTGTCCCATCAAACACTCCCAGGGCAGGTACAGCACAGGCTAGATACAGAGTAAAGCTCCCTCTACACTGTCCCGTCAAACACTCCCAGGGTCAGGTACAGCACGGGTTAGATACAGAGTAAAGGTCCCTCTGCACTGTCCCGTCAAACACTCCCAGGGCAGGTACAGCACGGGTTAGATACAGAGTAAAGGTCCCTCTACACTGTCCCATCAAACACTCCTAAGGCAGGAACAGCACAGGTTAGATACAGAGTAAAGGTCCCTCTGCACTGTCCCATCAAACACTCCCAGGGCAGGTACAGCCCAGGTTAGATACAGAGTAAAGCTCCCTCCACACTGTCCCATCAAACACTCCCAGGACAGGTACAGCACGGTTTAGATACAGAGTAAAGCTCCCTCTACACTGTCCCATCAAACACTCCCAGGGCAGGTACAGCACGGGTTAGATACAGAGTAAAGCTCCCTCTGTACGGTCACATCAAACACTCCCAGGGAAGGTACAGCACGGGTTAGATACAGAGTAAAGCTCCCTCTACACTGTCCGGTCAAACACTCCCAGGACAGGTACAGCACGGGTTAGATACAGAGTAAAGCTCCCTCTACACTGTCCCGTCAAACACTCCCAGGGCAGGTACAGCACGGGTTAGATACAGAGTAAAGCTCCCTCTACACTGTCCCGTCAAACACTCCCAGGGCAGGTACAGCACGGGTTAGATACAGAGTAAAGCTCCTTCTACACTGTCCAATCAAACACTCCCGGGGCAGGTACAGCACGGGTTAGATACCGAGTAAAGCTCCCTCTACACTGTCCCATCAAACACTCCCAGGGCAGGTACAGCCCGGGTTAGATACAGAGTAAAGCTCCCTCTGTACGGTCCCATCAAACACTCCCAGGGCAGGTACAGCACGGGTTAGATACAGAGTAAAGCTCCCTCTGTACGGTCACATCAAACACTCCCAGGGCAGGTACAGCACGGGTTAGATACAGAGTAAAGCTCCCTCTACACTGTCCCATTAAACACTCCCGGGTCAGGTACAGCACGGGTTAGATACAGAGTAAAGCTCCCTCTACACTGTCGCATCAAACACTCCCAGGCAGGTACAGAACGGGTTAAATACAGAGTATAGCTCCCTCTACACTGTCCCGTCAAACACTCCCAGGGCAGGTACAGCACGGGTTAGATTCAGAGTAAAGCTCCCTCTACACTGTCCCGTCAAACACTCCCAGGGCAGGTACAGCACGGGTTAGATACAGAGTAAAGCTCCCTCTGCACTGTCCCGTCAAACACTCCCAGGCAGGTACAGCACGGGTTTGATACAGAGTGAAGCTCCCTCTACACTGTCCCGGCAAACAGTCCCAGGGCAGGTACAGCACGGGTTAGATACAGAGTAAAGCTCCCTCTACACTGTCCCGTCAAACACTCCCAGGGCAGGTACAGCACGGGTTAGATACAGAGTAAAGCTCCCACTACACTGTCCCATTAAACACTCCCGGGTCAGGTACAGCACGGGTTAGATACAGAGTAAAGCTCCCTCTACACTGTCGCATCAAACACGCCCAGGCAGGTACAGCACGGGTTAAATACAGAGTATAGCTCCCTCTACACTGTCCCGTCAAACACTCCCAGGGCAGGTACAGCACGGGTTAGATACAGAGTAAAGCTCCCTCTACACTGTCCCGTCAAACACTCCCAGGGCAGGTACAGCACGGGTTAGATACAGAGTAAAGCTCCCTCTGCACTGTCCCGTCAAACACTCCCAGGGCAGGTACAGCACGGGTTAGATACAGAGTAAATGTCCCTCTGCACTGTCCTGTCAAACACTCCCAGGGCAGGTACAGCACGGGTTAGATACAGAGTAAAGGTCCCTCTGCACTGTCACATCAAGCACTCCCAGGGTCAGGTACAGCACGGGTTAGATACAGAGTAAAGGTCCCTCTGCACTGTCCCGTCAAACACTCCCAGGGCAGGTACAGCACGGGTTAGATACAGAGTAAAGCTCCCTCTACACTGTCCCATCAAACACTCCCAGGGCAGGTACAGCACAGGCTAGATACAGAGTAAAGCTCCCTCTACACTGTCCCGTCAAACACTCCCAGGGTCAGGTACAGCACAGATTAGATACAGAGTAAAGGTCCCTCTGCACTGTCCCGTCAAACACTCCCAGGGCAGGTACAGCACGGGTTAGATACAGAGTAAAGGTCCCTCTACACTGTCCCTTCAAACACTCCCAGGGCAGGTACAGCACAGGTTAGATACAGAGTAAAGGTCCCTCTGCACTGTCCCATCAAACACTCCCAGGGCAGGTACAGCCCAGGTTAGATACAGAGTAAAGCTCCCTCTACACTGTCCCATCAAACACTCCCAGGGCAGGTACAGCACGGGTTAGATACAGAGTAAAGCTCCCTCTACACTGTCCCATCAAACACTCCCAGGACAGGTACAGCACGGTTTAGATACAGAGTAAAGCTCCCTCTACACTGTCCCGTCAAACACTCCCAGGGTCAGGTACAGCACGGGTTAGATACAGAGTAAAGCTCCCTCTGCACTGTTCCGTCAAACACTCCCAGGGCAGGTACAGCACGGGTTAGATACAGAGTAAAGGTCCCTCTACACTGTCCCATCAAACACTCCCAGGGCAGGTACAGCACAGGTTAGATGCAGAGTAAAGGTCCCTCTGCACTGTCCCATCAAACACTCCCAGGGCAGGTACAGCCCAGGTTAGATACAGAGTAAAGCTCCCTCTACACTGTCCCATCAAACACTCCCAGGGCAGGTACAGCACGGGTTAGATACAGAGTAAAGCTCCCTCTACACTATCCCATCAAACACTCCCAGGACAGGTACAGCACGGTTTAGATACAGAGTAAAGCTCCCTCTACACTGTCCGATCAAACACTCCCAGGGCAGGTACAGCACGGGTTAGATACAGAGTAAAGCTCCCTCTGTACGGTCACATCAAACACTCCCAGGGCAGGTACAGCACGGGTTAGATACAGAGCAAAGCTCCCTCTACACTGTCCGGTCAAACACTCCCAGGGCAGGTACAGCACGGGTTAGATACAGAGTAAAGCTCCCTCTACACTGTCCCGTCAAACACTCCCAGGACAGGTACAGCATGGGTTAGATACAGAGTAAAGCTCCCTCTACACTGTCCCGTCAAACACTCCCAGGGCAGGTACAGCACGGGTTAGATACAGAGTAAAGCTCCCACTACACTGTCCCATTAAACACTCCCGGGTCAGGTACAGCACGGGTTAGATACAGAGTAAAGCTCCCTCTACACTGTCGCATCAAACACTCCCAGGCAGGTACAGCACGGGTTAAATACAGAGTATAGCTCCCTCTACACTGTCCCGTCAAACACTCCCAGGGCAGGTACAGCACGGGTTAGATACAGAGTAAAGCTCCCTCTACACTGTCCCGTCAAACACTCCCAGGGCAGGTACAGCACGGGTTAGATACAGAGTAAAGCTCCCTCTGCACTGTCCCGTCAAACACTCCCAGGGCAGGTACAGCACGGGTTAGATACAGAGTAAATGTCCCTCTGCACTGTCCTGTCAAACACTCCCAGGGCAGGTACAGCACGGGTTAGATACAGAGTAAAGGTCCCTCTGCACTGTCACATCAAGCACTCCCAGGGTCAGGTACAGCACGGGTTAGATACAGAGTAAAGGTCCCTCTGCACTGTCCCGTCAAACACTCCCAGGGCAGGTACAGCACGGGTTAGATACAGAGTAAAGCTCCCTCTACACTGTCCCATCAAACACTCCCAGGGCAGGTACAGCACAGGCTAGATACAGAGTAAAGCTCCCTCTACACTGTCCCGTCAAACACTCCCAGGGTCAGGTACAGCACGGGTTAGATACAGAGTAAAGGTCCCTCTGCACTGTCCCGTCAAACACTCCCAGGGCAGGTACAGCACGGGTTAGATACAGAGTAAAGGTCCCTCTACACTGTCCCTTCAAACACTCCCAGGGCAGGTACAGCACAGGTTAGATACAGAGTAAAGGTCCCTCTGCACTGTCCCATCAAACACTCCCAGGGCAGGTACAGCACGGGTTAGATACAGAGTAAAGCTCCCTCTACACTGTCCCATCAAACACTCCCAGGACAGGTACAGCACGGTTTAGATACAGAGTAAAGCTCCCTCTACACTGTCCCGTCAAACACTCCCAGGGTCAGGTACAGCACGGGTTAGATACAGAGTAAAGCTCCCTCTACACTGTCCCATCAAACACTCCCAGGACAGGTACAGCACGGCTTAGATACAGAGTAAAGCTCCCTCTACACTGTCCGATCAAACACTCCCAGGGCAGGTACAGCACGGGTTAGATACAGAGTAAAGCTCCCTCTGTACGGTCACATCAAACACTCCCAGGGCAGTTACAGCACGGGTTAGATACAGAGCAAAGCTCCCTCTACACTGTCCGGTCAAACACTCCCAGGGCAGGTACAGCACTGGTTAGATACAGAGTAAAGCTTCCTCTACACTGTCCCGTCAAACACTCCCAGGACAGGTACAGCATGGGTTAGATACAGAGTAAAGCTCCCTCTACACTGTCCCGTGAAACACTCCCAGGGCAGGTACAGCACGGGTTAGATACAGAGTAAAGGTCCCTCTGCACTGTCACATCAAGCACTCCCAGGGTCAGGTACAGCACGGGTTAGATACAGAGTAAAGGTCCCTCTGCACTGTCCCGTCAAACACTCCCAGGGTCAGGTACAGCACGGGTTAGATACAGAGTAAAGGTCCCTCTGCACTGTCCCGTCAAACACTCCCAGGGCAGGTACAGCACAGGCTAGATACAGAGTAAAGCTCCCTCTACACTGTCCCGTCAAACACTCCCAGGGTCAGGTACAGCACGGGTTAGATACAGAGTAAAGGTCCCTCTACACTGTCCCATCAAACGCTCCCAGGGCAGGTACAGCACAGGTTAGATACAGAGTAAAGGTCCCTCTGCACTGTCCCATCAAACACTCCCAGGGCAGGTACAGCCCAGGTTAGATACAGAGTAAAGCTCCCTCTACACTGTCCGATCAAACACTCCCAGGGCAGGTACAGCACGGGTTAGATACAGAGCAAAGCTCCCTCTACACTGTCCCATCAAACACTCCCAGGGCAAGTACAGCACGGGTTAGATACAGAGTAAAGCTCCCTCTGTACGGTCACATCAAACACTCCCAGGGCAGGTACAGCACGGGTTAGATACAGAGTAAAGCTCCCTCTACACTGTCCGGTCAAACACTCCCAGGGCAGGTACAGCACGGGTTAGATACAGAGTAAAGCTCCCTCTACACTGTCCGGTCAAACACTCCCAGGACAGGTACAGCACGGGTTAGATACAGAGTAAAGCTCCCTCTACACTGTCCCGTCAAACACTCCCAGGGCAGGTACAGCACGGGTTAGATACAGAGTAAAGCTCCCTCTACACTGTCCCATCAAACACTCCCGGGGCAGGTACAGCACGGGTTAGATACCGAGTAAAGCTCCCTCTACACTGTCCCATCAAACACTCCCAGGGCAGGTACAGCCCGGGTTAGATACAGAGTAAATGTCCCTCTGTACGGTCCCATCAAACACTCCCAGGGCAGGTACAGCACAGGTTAGATACAGAGTAAAGCTCCTTCTGTACGGTCACATCAAACACTCCCAGGGCAGGTACAGCACGGGTTAGATACAGAGTAAAGCTCCCTCTACACTGTCCCATGAAACACTCCCAGGGCAGGTACAGCACGGGTTAGATACAGAGTAAAGCTCCCTCTACACTGTCCCATCAAACACTCCCGGGTCAGGTACAGCACGGGTTAGATACAGAGTAAAGCTCCCTCTACACTGTCCCATCAAACACTCCCAGGCAGGTACAGCACGGGTTAGATACAGAGTAAAGCTCCCTCTGCACTGTCCCGTCAAACACTCCCAGGGCAGGTACAGCACGGGTTAGATACAGAGTAAAGCTCCCTCTACACTGTCCCGTCAAACACTCCCAGGGCAGGTACAGCATGGGTTAGATACAGAGTAAAGCTCCCTCTACACTGTCCCGTCAAACACTCCCAGGGCAGGTACAGCATGGGTTAGATACAGAGTAAAGCTCCCTCTACACTGTCCCGTCAAACACTCCCAGGGCAGGAACAGCACGGGTTAGATACAGAGTAAAGCTCCCTCTACACTGTCCCATTAAACACTCCCAGGGCAGGTACAGCATGGGTTAGATACAGAGTAAAGCTCCCTCTACACTGTCCCATCAAACACTCCCACGGCAGGTACAGCACGGGTTAGATACAGAGTAAAGCTCCCTCTACACTGTCCCGTCAAACACTCCCACGGCAGGTACAGCACGGGTTAGATACAGAGTAAAGCTCCCTCTACACTGTCCCGTCAAACACTCCCAGGGCAGGTACAGCACGGGTTAGATACAGAGTAAATGTCCCTCTGTACGGTCCCATCAAACACTCCCAGGGCAGGTACAGCACGGGTTAGATACAGAGTAAAGCTCCCTCTGTACGGTCACAACAAACACTCCCAGGGCAGGTACAGCACGGGTTAGATACAGAGTAAAGCTCCCTCTACACTGTCCCCATCAAACACTCCCAGGGCAGGTACAGCACGGGTTAGATACAGAGTAAAACTCCCTCCACACTGTCCCATCAAACACTCCCAGGGCAGGTACAGCACGGGTTAGATTCAGTGTAAAGTTCCCTCTGCACTGTCCCATCTAACACTCCCAGGGCAGGTACAGCACTGGTTAGATACAGAGTAAAGCTCCCTCTACACTGTCCCATCAAACACTCCCAGGGCAGGTACAGCACAGGCTAGATACAGAGTAAAGCTCCCTCTGCACTGTCCCGTCAAACACTCCCAGGGTCAGGTACAGCACGGGTTAGATACAGAGTAAAGGTCCCTCTGCACTGTCCCGTCAAACACTCCCAGGGCAGGTACAGCACGGGTTAGATACAGAGTAAAGGTCCCTCTACACTGTCCCATCAAACACTCCCAAGGCAGGTACAGCACAGGTTAGATACAGAGTAAAGGTCCCTCTGCACTGTCCCATCAAACACTCCCAGGGCAGGTACAGCCCAGGTTAGATACAGAGTAAAGCTCCCTCCACACTGTCCCATAAAACACTCCCAGGACAGGTACAGCACGGTTTAGATACAGAATAAAGCTCCCTCTACACTGTCCCATCAAACACTCCCAGGGCAGGTACAGCACGGGTTAGATACAGAGTAAAGCTCCCTCTGTACGGTCACATCAAACACTCCCAGGGAAGGTACAGCACGGGTTAGATACAGAGTAAAGCTCCCTCTACACTGTCCGGTCAAACACTCCCAGGACAGGTACAGCACGGGTTAGATACAGAGTAAAGCTCCCTCTACACTGTCCCGTCAAACACTCCCAGGGCAGGTACAGCACGGGTTAGATACAGAGTAAAGCTCCCTCTACACTGTCCCGTCAAACACTCCCAGGGCAGGTACAGCACGGGTTAGATACAGAGTAAAGCTCCTTCTACACTGTCCAATCAAACACTCCCGGGGCAGGTACAGCACGGGTTAGATACCGAGTAAAGCTCCCTCGACACTGTCCCATCAAACACTCCCAGGGCAGGTACAGCCCGGGTTAGATACAGAGTAAAGGTCCCTCTGCACTGTCCCATCAAACACTCCCAGGGTAGGTACAGCACGGGTTAGATACAGAGTAAAGCTCCCTCTGTACGGTCCCATCAAACACTCCCAGGGCAGGTACAGCACGGGTTAGATACAGAGTAAAGCTCCCTCTGCACGGTCACATCAAACACTCCCAGGGCAGGTACAGCACGGGTTAGATACAGAGTAAAGCTCCCTCTACACTGTCCCATGAAACACTCCCAGGGCAGGTACAGCACGGGTTAGATACAGAGTAAAGCTCCCTCTACACTGTCCCATCAAACACTCCCGGGTCAGGTACAGCACGGGTTAGATACAGAGTAAAGCTCCCTCTACACTGTCCCATCAAACACTCCCAGGCAGGTACAGCACGGGTTAGATACAGAGTGAAGCTCCCTCTACACTGTCCCGTCAAACACTCCCAGGGTAGGTACAGCACGGGTTAGATACAGAGTAAAGGTCCCTCTGCACTGTCCCGTCAAACACTCCCAGGGCAGGTACAGCACGGGTTAGATGCAGAGTAAAGGTCCCTCTACACTGTCCCATCAAACACTCCCAAGGCAGGTACAGCACAGGTTAGATACAGAGTAAAGGTCCCTCTGCACTGTCCCATCAAACACTCCCAGGGCAGGTACAGCCCAGGTTAGATACAGAGTAAAGCTCCCTCCACACTGTCCCATCAAACACTCCCAGGACAGGTACAGCACGGTTTAGATACAGAGTAAAGCTCCCTCTACACTGTCCCATCAAACACTCCCAGGGCAGGTACAGCACGGGTTAGATACAGAGTAAAGCTCCCTCTGTACGGTCACATCAAACACTCCCAGGGAAGGTACAGCACGGGTTAGATACAGAGTAAAGCTCCCTCTACACTGTCCGGTCAAACACTCCCAGGACAGGCACAGCACGGGTTAGATACAGAGTAAAGCTCCCTCTACACTGTCCCGTCAAACACTCCCAGGGCAGGTACAGCACGGGTTAGATACAGAGGAAAACTCCCTCTACACTGTCCCGTCAAACACTCCCAGGGCAGGTACAGCACGGGTTAGATACAGAGTAAAGCTCCTTCTACACTGTCCAATCAAACACTCCCGGGGCAGGTACAGCACGGGTTAGATACCGAGTAAAGCTCCCTCTACACTGTCCCATCAAACACTCCCAGGGCAGGTACAGCCCGGGTTAGATACAGAGTAAAGGTCCCTCTGCACTGTCCCATCAAACACTCCCAGGGTAGGTACAGCACGGGTTAGATACAGAGTAAAGCTCCCTCTGTACGGTCCCATCAAACACTCCCAGGGCAGGTACAGCACGGGTTAGATACAGAGTAAAGCTCCCTCTGTACGGTCACATCAAACACTCCCAGGGCAGGTACAGCACGGGTTAGATACAGAGTAAAGCTCCCTCTACACTGTCCCATGAAACACTCCCAGGGCAGGTACAGCACGGGTTAGATACAGAGTAAAGCTCCCTCTACACTGTCCCATCAAACACTCCCGGGTCAGGTACAGCACGGGTTAGATACAGAGTAAAGCTCCCTCTACACTGTCCCATCAAACACTCCCAGGCAGGTACAGCACGGGTTAGATACAGAGTGAAGCTCCCTCTACACTGTCCCGTCAAACAGTCCCAGGGCAGGTACAGCACGGGTTAGATACAGAGTAAAGCTCCCTCTACACTGTCCCGTCAAACACTCCCAGGGCAGGTACAACACGGGTTAGATACAGAGTAAAGCTCCCTCTACACTGTCCCGGCAAACAGTCCCAGGCAGGTACAGAACGGGTTAAATACAGAGTATAGCTCCCTCTACACTGTCCCGTCAAACACTCCCAGGGCAGGTACAGCACGGGTTAGATACAGAGTAAAGCTCCCTCTACACTGTCCCATTAAACACTCCCGGGTCAGGTACAGCACGGGTTAGATACAGAGTAAAGCTCCCTCTACACTGTCGCATCAAACACTCCCAGGCAGGTACAGCACGGGTTAAAGACAGAGTATAGCTCCCTCTACACTGTCCCGTCAAACACTCCCAGGGCAGGTACAGCACGGGTTAGATACAGATTAAAGCTCCCTCTACACTGTCCCGTCAAACACTCCCAGGGCAGGTACAGCACGGGTTAGATACAGAGTAAAGCTCCCTCTGCACTGTCCCGTCAAACACTCCCAGGGCAGGTACAGCACGGGTTAGATACAGAGTAAATGTCCCTCTGCACTGTCCTGTCAAACACTCCCAGGGCAGGTACAGCACGGGTTAGATACAGAGTAAAGGTGCCTCTGCACTGTCACATCAAGCACTCCCAGGGTCAGGTACAGCACGGGTTAGATACAGAGTAAAGGTCCCTCTGCACTGTCCCGTCAAACACTCCCAGGGCAGGTACAGCACGGGTTAGATACAGAGTAAAGCTCCCTCTACACTGTCCCATCAAACACTCCCAGGGCAGGTACAGCACAGGCTAGATACAGAGTAAAGCTCCCTCTACACTGTCCGGTCAAACACTCCCAGGACAGGTACAGCACGGGTTAGATACAGAGTAAAGCTCCCTCTACACTGTCCCGTCAAACACTCCCAGGGCAGGTACAGCACGGGTTAGATACAGAGTAAAGCTCCCTCTACACTGTCCCATCAAACACTCCCGGGGCAGGTACAGCACGGGTTAGATACCGAGTAAAGCTCCCTCTACACTGTCCCATCAAACACTCCCAGGGCAGGTACAGCCCGGGTTAGATACAGAGTAAATGTCCCTCTGTACGGTCCCATCAAACACTCCCAGGGCAGGTACAGCACAGGTTAGATACAGAGTAAAGCTCCTTCTGTACGGTCACATCAAACACTCCCAGGGCAGGTACAGCACGGGTTAGATACAGAGTAAAGCTCCCTCTACACTGTCCCATGAAACACTCCCAGGGCAGGTACAGCACGGGTTAGATACAGAGTAAAGCTCCCTCTACACTGTCCCATCAAACACTCCCGGGTCAGGTACAGCACGGGTTAGATACAGAGTAAAGCTGCCTCTACACTGTCCCATCAAACACTCCCAGGCAGGTACAGCACGGGTTAGATACAGAGTAAAGCTCCCTCTGCACTGTCCCGTCAAACACTCCCAGGGCAGGTACAGCACGGGTTAGATACAGAGTAAAGCTCCCTCTACACTGTCCCGTCAAACACTCCCAGGGCAGGTACAGCATGGGTTAGATACAGAGTAAAGCTCCCTCTACACTGTCCCGTCAAACACTCCCAGGGCAGGTACAGCATGGGTTAGATACAGAGTAAAGCTCCCTCTACACTGTCCCGTCAAACACTCCCAGGGCAGGAACAGCACGGGTTAGATACAGAGTAAAGCTCCCTCTACACTGTCCCATTAAACACTCCCAGGGCAGGTACAGCATGGGTTAGATACAGAGTAAAGCTCCCTCTACACTGTCCCATCAAACACTCCCACGGCAGGTACAGCACGGGTTAGATACAGAGTAAAGCTCCCTCTACACTGTCCCGTCAAACACTCCCACGGCAGGTACAGCACGGGTTAGATACAGAGTAAAGCTCCCTCTACACTGTCCCGTCAAACACTCCCAGGGCAGGTACAGCACGGGTTAGATACAGAGTAAATGTCCCTCTGTACGGTCCCATCAAACACTCCCAGGGCAGGTACAGCACGGGTTAGATACAGAGTAAAGCTCCCTCTGTACGGTCACAACAAACACTCCCAGGGCAGGTACAGCACGGGTTAGATACAGAGTAAAGCTCCCTCTACACTGTCCCCATCAAACACTCCCAGGGCAGGTACAGCACGGGTTAGATACAGAGTAAAACTCCCTCCACACTGTCCCATCAAACACTCCCAGGGCAGGTACAGCACGGGTTAGATTCAGTGTAAAGTTCCCTCTGCACTGTCCCATCTAACACTCCCAGGGCAGGTACAGCACTGGTTAGATACAGAGTAAAGCTCCCTCTACACTGTCCCATCAAACACTCCCAGGGCAGGTACAGCACAGGCTAGATACAGAGTAAAGCTCCCTCTGCACTGTCCCGTCAAACACTCCCAGGGTCAGGTACAGCACGGGTTAGATACAGAGTAAAGGTCCCTCTGCACTGTCCCGTCAAACACTCCCAGGGCAGGTACAGCACGGGTTAGATACAGAGTAAAGGTCCCTCTACACTGTCCCATCAAACACTCCCAAGGCAGGTACAGCACAGGTTAGATACAGAGTAAAGGTCCCTCTGCACTGTCCCATCAAACACTCCCAGGGCAGGTACAGCCCAGGTTAGATACAGAGTAAAGCTCCCTCCACACTGTCCCATAAAACACTCCCAGGACAGGTACAGCACGGTTTAGATACAGAATAAAGCTCCCTCTACACTGTCCCATCAAACACTCCCAGGGCAGGTACAGCACGGGTTAGATACAGAGTAAAGCTCCCTCTGTACGGTCACATCAAACACTCCCAGGGCAGGTACAGCACGGGTTAGATACAGAGTAAAGCTCCCTCTACACTGTCCCGTCAAACACTCCCAGGGCAGGTACAGCACGGGTTAGATACAGAGTAAAGCTCCCTCTACACTGTCCCGTCAAACACTCCCAGGGCAGGTACAGCACGGGTTAGATACAGAGTAAAGCTCCTTCTACACTGTCCAATCAAACACTCCCGGGGCAGGTACAGCACGGGTTAGATACCGAGTAAAGCTCCCTCGACACTGTCCCATCAAACACTCCCAGGGCAGGTACAGCCCGGGTTAGATACAGAGTAAAGGTCCCTCTGCACTGTCCCATCAAACACTCCCAGGGTAGGTACAGCACGGGTTAGATACAGAGTAAAGCTCCCTCTGTACGGTCCCATCAAACACTCCCAGGGCAGGTACAGCACGGGTTAGATACAGAGTAAAGCTCCCTCTGCACGGTCACATCAAACACTCCCAGGGCAGGTACAGCACGGGTTAGATACAGAGTAAAGCTCCCTCTACACTGTCCCATGAAACACTCCCAGGGCAGGTACAGCACGGGTTAGATACAGAGTAAAGCTCCCTCTACACTGTCCCATCAAACACTCCCGGGTCAGGTACAGCACGGGTTAGATACAGAGTAAAGCTCCCTCTACACTGTCCCATCAAACACTCCCAGGCAGGTACAGCACGGGTTAGATACAGAGTGAAGCTCCCTCTACACTGTCCCGTCAAACACTCCCAGGGCAGGTACAGCACGGGTTAGATGCAGAGTAAAGGTCCCTCTACACTGTCCCATCAAACACTCCCAAGGCAGGTACAGCACAGGTTAGATACAGAGTAAAGGTCCCTCTGCACTGTCCCATCAAACACTCCCAGGGCAGGTACAGCCCAGGTTAGATACAGAGTAAAGCTCCCTGCACACTGTCCCATCAAACACTCCCAGGACAGGTACAGCACGGTTTAGATACAGAGTAAAGCTCCCTCTACACTGTCCCATCAAACACTCCCAGGGCAGGTACAGCACGGGTTAGATACAGAGTAAAGCTCCCTCTGTACGGTCACATCAAACACTCCCAGGGAAGGTACAGCACGGGTTAGATACAGAGTAAAGCTCCCTCTACACTGTCCGGTCAAACACTCCCAGGACAGGCACAGCACGGGTTAGATACAGAGTAAAGCTCCCTCTACACTGTCCCGTCAAACACTGCCAGGGCAGGTACAGCACGGGTTAGATACAGAGTAAAGCTCCCTCTACACTGTCCCGTCAAACACTCCCAGGGCAGGTACAGCACGGGTTAGATACAGAGTAAAGCTCCTTCTACACTGTCCAATCAAACACTCCCGGGGCAGGTACAGCACGGGTTAGATACCGAGTAAAGCTCCCTCTACACTGTCCCATCAAACACTCCCAGGGCAGGTACAGCCCGGGTTAGATACAGAGTAAAGGTCCCTCTGCACTGTCCCATCAAACACTCCCAGGGTAGGTACAGCACGGGTTAGATACAGAGTAAAGCTCCCTCTGTACGGTCCCATCAAACACTCCCAGGGCAGGTACAGCACGGGTTAGATACAGAGTAAAGCTCCCTCTGTACGGTCACATCAAACACTCCCAGGGCAGGTACAGCACGGGTTAGATACAGAGTAAAGCTCCCTCTACACTGTCCCATGAAACACTCCCAGGGCAGGTACAGCACGGGTTAGATACAGAGTAAAGCTCCCTCTACACTGTCCCATCAAACACTCCCGGGTCAGGTACAGCACGGGTTAGATACAGAGTAAAGCTCCCTCTACACTGTCCCATCAAACACTCCCAGGCAGGTACAGCACGGGTTAGATACAGAGTGAAGCTCCCTCTACACTGTCCCGTCAAACAGTCCCAGGGCAGGTACAGCACGGGTTAGATACAGAGTAAAGCTCCCTCTACACTGTCCCGTCAAACACTCCCAGGGCAGGTACAACACGGGTTAGATACAGAGTAAAGCTCCCTCTACACTGTCGCATCAAACACTCCCAGGCAGGTACAGAACGGGTTAAATACAGAGTATAGCTCCCTCTACACTGTCCCGTCAAACACTCCCAGGGCAGGTACAGCACGGGTTAGATACAGAGTAAAGCTCCCTCTACACTGTCCCGTCAAACACTCCCAGGGCAGGTACAGCACGGGTTAGATACAGAGTAAAGCTCCCTCTGCACTGTCCCGTCAAACACTCCCAGGCAGGTACAGCACGGGTTAGATACAGAGTGAAGCTCCCTCTACACTGTCCCGGCAAACAGTCCCAGGGCAGGTACAGCACGGGTTAGATACAGAGTAAAGCTCCCTCTACACTGTCCCGTCAAACACTCCCAGGGCAGGTACAGCACGGGTTAGATACAGAGTAAAGCTCCCTCTACACTGTCCCATTAAACACTCCCGGGTCAGGGACAGCACGGGTTAGATACAGAGTAAAGCTCCCTCTACACTGTCGCATCAAACACTCCCAGGCAGGTACAGCACGGGTTAAAGACAGAGTATAGCTCCCTCTACACTGTCCCGTCAAACACTCCCAGGGCAGGTACAGCACGGGTTAGATACAGATTAAAGCTCCCTCTACACTGTCCCGTCAAACACTCCCAGGGCAGGTACAGCACGGGTTAGATACAGAGTAAAGCTCCCTCTGCACTGTCCCGTCAAACACTCCCAGGGCAGGTACAGCACGGGTTAGATACAGAGTAAATGTCCCTCTGCACTGTCCTGTCAAACACTCCCAGGGCAGGTACAGCACGGGTTAGATACAGAGTAAAGGTGCCTCTGCACTGTCACATCAAGCACTCCCAGGGTCAGGTACAGCACGGGTTAGATACAGAGTAAAGGTCCCTCTGCACTGTCCCGTCAAACACTCCCAGGGCAGGTACAGCACGGGTTAGATACAGAGTAAAGCTCCCTCTACACTGTCCCATCAAACACTCCCAGGGCAGGTACAGCACAGGCTAGATACAGAGTAAAGCTCCCTCTACACTGTCCCGTCAAACACTCCCAGGGTCAGGTACAGCACGGGTTAGATACAGAGTAAAGGTCCCTCTGCACTGTCCCGTCAAACACTCCCAGGGCAGGTACAGCACGGGTTAGATACAGAGTAAAGGTCCCTCTACACTGTCCCTTCAAACACTCCCAGGGCAGGTACAGCACAGGTTAGATACAGAGTAAAGGTCCCTCTGCACTGTCCCATCAAACACTCCCAGGGCAGGTACAGCCCAGGTTAGATACAGAGTAAAGCTCCCTCTACACTGTCCCATCAAACACTCCCAGGGCAGGTACAGCACGGGTTACATACAGAGTAAAGCTCCCTCTACACTGTCCCATCAAACACTCCCAGGACAGGTACAGCACGGTTTAGATACAGAGTAAAGCTCCCTCTACACTGTCCCGTCAAACACTCCCAGGGTCAGGTACAGCACGGGTTAGATACAGAGTAAAGCTCCCTCTGCACTGTCCCGTCAAACACTCCCAGGGCAGGTACAGCACGGGTTAGATACAGAGTAAAGGTCCCTCTACACTGTCCCATCAAACACTCCCAGGGCAGGTACAGCACAGGTTAGATACAGAGTAAAGGTCCCTCTGCACTGTCCCATCAAACACTCCCAGGGCAGGTACAGCCCAGGTTAGATACAGAGTAAAGCTCCCTCTACACTGTCCCATCAAACACTCCCAGGGCAGGTACAGCACGGGTTAGATACAGAGTAAAGCTCCCTCTACACTGTCCCATCAAACACTCCCAGGACAGGTACAGCACGGTTTAGATACAGAGTAAAGCTCCCTCTACACTGTCCGATCAAACACTCCCAGGGCAGGTACAGCACGGGTTAGATACAGAGTAAAGCTCCCTCTGTACGGTCACATCAAACACTCCCAGGGCAGGTACAGCACGGGTTAGATACAGAGCAAAGCTCCCTCTACACTGTCCGGTCAAACACTCCCAGGGCAGGTACAGCACGGGTTAGATACAGAGTAAAGCTCCCTCTACACTGTCCCGTCAAACACTCCCAGGACAGGTACAGCACGGGTTAGATACAGAGTAAAGCTCCCTCTACACTGTCCCGTGAAACACTCCCAGGGCAGGTACAGCACGGGTTAGATACAGAGTAAATGTCCCTCTGCACTGTCCTGTCAAACACTCCCAGGGCAGGTACAGCACGGGTTAGATACAGAGTAAAGGTCCCTCTGCACTGTCACATCAAGCACTCCCAGGGTCAGGTACAGCACGGGTTAGATACAGAGTAAAGGTCCCTCTGCACTGTCCCGTCAAACACTCCCAGGGTCAGGTACAGCACGGGTTAGATACAGAGTAAAGGTCCCTCTGCACTGTCCCGTCAAACACTCCCAGGGCAGGTACAGCACGGGTTAGATACAGAGTAAAGCTCCCTCTACACTGTCCCATCAAACACTCCCAGGGCAGGTACAGCACAGGCTAGATACAGAGTAAAGCTCCCTCTACACTGTCCCGTCAAACACTCCCAGGGTCAGGTACAGCACGGGTTAGATACAGAGTAAAGGTCCCTCTACACTGTCCCATCAAACACTCCCAGGGCAGGTACAGCACAGGTTAGATACAGAGTAAAGGTCCCTCTGCACTGTCCCATCAAACACTCCCAGGGCAGGTACAGCCCAGGTTAGATACAGAGTAAAGCTCCCTCTACACTGTCCGATCAAACACTCCCAGGGCAGGTACAGCACGGGTTAGATACAGAGCAAAGCTCCCTCTACACTGTCCCATCAAACACTCCCAGGACAGGTACAGCACGGTTTAGATACAGAGTAAAGCTCCCTCTACACTGTCCCATCAAACACTCCCAGGGCAAGTACAGCACGGGTTAGATACAGAGTAAAGCTCCCTCTGTACGGTCACATCAAACACTCCCAGGGCAGGTACAGCACGGGTTAGATACAGAGTAAAGCTCCCTCTACACTGTCCGGTCAAACACTCCCAGGGCAGGTACAGCACGGGTTAGATACAGAGTAAAGCTCCCTCTACACTGTCCGGTCAAACACTCCCAGGACAGGTACAGCACGGGTTAGATACAGAGTAAAGCTCCCTCTACACTGTCCCGTCAAACACTCCCAGGGCAGGTACAGCACGGGTTAGATACAGAGTAAAGCTCCCTCTACACTGTCCCATCAAACACTCCCGGGGCAGGTACAGCACGGGTTAGATACCGAGTAAAGCTCCCTCTACACTGTCCCATCAAACACTCCCAGGGCAGGTACAGCCCGGGTTAGATACAGAGTAAATGTCCCTCTGTACGGTCCCATCAAACACTCCCAGGGCAGGTACAGCACGGGTTAGATACAGAGTAAAGCTCCTTCTGTACGGTCACATCAAACACTCCCAGGGCAGGTACAGCACGGGTTAGATACAGAGTAAAGCTCCCTCTACACTGTCCCATGAAACACTCCCAGGGCAGGTACAGCACGGGTTAGATACAGAGTAAAGCTCCCTCTACACTGTCCCATCAAACACTCCCGGGTCAGGTACAGCACGGGTTAGATACAGAGGAAAGCTCCCTCTACACTGTCCCATCAAACACTCCCAGGCAGGTACAGCACGGGTTAGATACAGAGTAAAGCTCCCTCTGCACTGTCCCGTCAAACACTCCCAGGGCAGGTACAGCACGGGTTAGATACAGAGTAAAGCTCCCTCTACACTGTCCCGTCAAACACTCCCAGGGCAGGTACAGCATGGGTTAGATACAGAGTAAAGCTCCCTCTACACTGTCCCGTCGAACACTCCCAGGGCAGGTACAGCATGGGTTAGATACAGAGTAAAGCTCCCTCTACACTGTCCCGTCAAACACTCCCACGGCAGGAACAGCACGGGTTAGATACAGAGTAAAGCTCCCTCTACACTGTCCCATTAAACACTCCCAGGGCAGGTACAGCATGGGTTAGATACAGAGTAAAGCTCCATCTACACTGTCCCATCAAACACTCCCACGGCAGGTACAGCACGGGTTAGATACAGAGTAAAGCTCCCTCTACACTGTCCCGTCAAACACTCCCACGGCAGGTACAGCACGGGTTAGATACAGAGTAAAGCTCCCTCTACACTGTCCCGTCAAACACTCCCAGGGCAGGTACAGCACGGGTTAGATACAGAGTAAAGCTCCCTCTGTACGGTCACAACAAACACTCCCAGGGCAGGTACAGCACGGGTTAGATACAGAGTAAAGCTCCCTCTACACTGTCCCATGAAACACTGCCAGGGCAGGTACATCACGGGTTAGATACAGAGTAAAGCTCCCTCTACACTGTCCCATCAAACACTCCCAGGGCAGGTACAGCACGGGTTAGATACAAAGTAAAGCTCCCTCTACACTGTCCCATCAAACAATCCCAGGGCAGGTACAGGACGGGTTAGATGCAGAGTAAAGCTCCCTCTACACTGTCCCATCAAACACTCCCAGGGCAGGTACAGCACGGGTTAGATACAGAGTAAAGCTCCCTCTACACTGTCCCCATCAAACACTCCCAGGGCAGGTACAGCACGGGTTAGATACAGAGTAAAACTCCCTCCACACTGTCCCATCAAACACTCCCAGGGCAGGGACAGCACGGGTTAGATTCAGTGTAAAGTTCCCTCTACACTGTCCCATCTAACACTCCCAGGGCAGGTACAGCACGGGTTAGATTCAGTGTAAAGTTCCCTCTACACTGTCCCATCTAACACTTCCAGGGTCAGGTACAGCACGGGTTAGATACAGAGTAAAGGTCCCTCTGCAATGTCCCGTCAAACACTCCCAGGGCAGGTACAGCACGGGTTAGATACAGAGTAAAGCTCCCTCTACACTGTCCCATCAAACACTCCCAGGGCAGGTACAGCACAGGCTAGATACAGAGTAAAGCTCCCTCTACACTGTCCCGTCAAACACTCCCAGGGTCAGGCACAGCACGGGTTAGATACAGAGTAAAGGTCCCTCTGCACTGTCCCGTCAAACACTCCCAGGGCAGGTACAGCACGGGTTAGATACAGAGTAAAGGTCCCTCTACACTGTCCCATCAAACACTCCCAGGGCAGGTACAGCACAGGTTAGATACAGAGTAAAGGTCCCTCTGCACTGTCCCATCAAACACTCCTAGGGCAGGTACAGCCCAGGTTAGATACAGAGTAAAGCTCCCTCTACACTGTCCCATCAAACACTCCCAGGGCAGGTACAGCACGGGTTAGATACAGAGTAAATCTCCCTCTACACTGTCCCATCAAACACTCCCAGGACAGATACAGCACGGTTTAGATACAGAGTAAAGCTCCCTCTACACTGTCCCATCAAACACTCCCAGGGCAGGTACAGCACGGGTTAGATACAGAGTAAAGCTCCCTCTGTACGGTCACATCAAACACTCCCAGGGCAGGTACAGCACGGGTTAGATACAGAGTAAAGCTCCCTCTACACTGTCCGGTCAAACACTCCCAGGGCAGGTACAGCACGGGTTAGATACAGAGTAAAGCTCCCTCTACACTGTCCCGTCAAACACTCCCAGGGCAGGTACAGCACGGGTTAGATACAGAGTAAAGCTCCCTCTACACTGTCCCATCAAACACTCCCGGGGCAGGTACAGCATGGGTTAGATACCGAGTAAAGCTCCCTCTACACTGTCCCATCAAACACTCCCAGGGCAGGTACAGCCCGGGTTAGATACAGAGTAAATGTCCCTCTGTACGGTCCCATCAAACACTCCCAGGGCAGGTACAGCACAGGTTAGATACAGAGTAAAGCTCCCTCTCTACGGTCATATCAAACACTCCCAGGGCAGGTAGAGCACGGGTTAGATACAGAGTAAAGCTCCCTCTACACTGTCCCATGAAACACTCCCAGGGCAGGTACAGCACGGGTTAGATACAGAGTAAAGCTCCCTCTACACTGTCCCATCAAACATTCCCGGGTCAGGTACAGCACGGGTTAGATACAGAGTAAAGCTCCCTCTACACTGTCCCATCAAACACTCCCAGGCAGGTACAGCACGGGTTAGATACAGAGTAAAGCTCCCTCTGCACTGTCCCGTCAAACACTCCCAGGGCAGGGACAGCACGGGTTAGATACAGAGTAAAGCTCCCTCTACACTGTCCCGTCAAACACTCCCAGGGCAGGTACAGCACGGGTTAGATACAGAGTAAAGCTCCCTCTACACTGTCCTGTCAAACACTCCCAGGGCAGGTACAGCATGGGTTAGATACAGAGTAAAGCTCCCTCTACACTGTCCCGTCAAACACTCCCAGGGCAGGAACAGCACGGGTTAGATACAGAGTAAAGCTCCCTCTACACTGTCCCATTAAGCACTCCCAGGGCAGGTACAGCATGGGTTAGATACAGAGTAAAGCTCCCTCTACACTGTCCCATCAAACACTCCCACGGCAGGTACAGCACGGGTTAGATACAGAGTAAAGCTCCCTCTACACTGTCCCGTCAAAGACTCCCACGGCAGGTACAGCACGGGTTAGATGCAGAGTAAAGCTCCCTCTGCACTGTCCCATCAAACACTCCCAGGGCAGGTACAGCACGGGTTAGATACAGAGTAAAGCTCCCTCTACACTGTCCCCATCAAACACTCCCAGGGCAGGTACAGCACGGATTAGATACAGAGTAAAACTCCCTCTGCACTGTCCCATCAAACACTCCCAGGGCAGGTACAGCACGGGTTAGATTCAGTGTAAAGTTCCCTCTACACTGTCCCATCTAACACTCCCAGGGCAGGTACAGCACGGGTTAGATACAGAGTAAAGCTCCCTCTACACTGTCCCATCAAACATTTCCAGGGCAGGTACAGCACGGGTTAGATACAGAGTAAAGCTCCCTCTACACTGTCCCATCAAACACTCCCAGGGCAGGTACAGCCCGGGTTAGATACAGAGTAAATGTCCCTCTGCACTGTCCCATCAAACACTCCCAGGGTAGGTACAGCACGGGTTAGATACAGAGTAAAGCTCCCTCTGTACGGTCCCATCAAACACTCCCAGGGCAGGTACAGCACGGGTTAGATACAGAGTAAAGCTCCCTCTACACTGTCCCCATCAAACACTCCCAGGGCAGGTACAGCACGGATTAGATACAGAGTAAAACTCCCTCCACACTGTCCCATCAAACACTCCCAGGGCAGGTACAGCACGGGTTAGATTCAGTGTAAAGTTCCCTCTACACTGTCCCATCTAACACTCCCAGGGCAGGTACAGCACGGGTTAGATACAGAGTAAAGCTCCCTCTACACTGTCCCATCAAACACTCCCAGGGCAGGTACAGCACGGGTTAGATACAGAGTAAAGCTCCCTCTGTACGGTCCCGTCAAACACTCCCAGGGCAGGTACAGCACGGGTTAGTTACAGAGTAAAGCTCCCTCTGTACGGTCACATCAAACACTCCCAGGGCAGGTACAGCACGGGTTAGATACAGAGTAAAGCTCCCTCTACACTGTCCCATGAAACACTCCCAGGGCAGGTACAGCACGGGTTAGATACAGAGTAAAGCTCCCTCTACACTGTCCCATCAAACACTCCCGGGTCAGGTACAGCACGGGTTAGATACAGAGTAAAGCTCCCTCTACACTGTCCCATCAAACACTCCCAGGCAGGTACAGCACGGGTTAGATACAGAGTAAAGCTCCCTCTGCACTGCCCCGTCAAACACTCCCAGGGCAGGTACAGCACCGGTTAGATACAGAGTAAAGCTCCCTCTACACTGTCCCGTCAAACACTCCCAGGGCAGGTACAGCACGGGTTAGATACAGAGTGAAGCTCCCTCTACACTGTCCCGTCAAACACTCCCAGGGCAGGTACAGCACGGGTTAGATACAGAGTAAAGCTCCCTCTACACTGTCCCGTCAAACACTCCCAGGGCAGGTACAGCACGGGTTAGATACAGAGTAAAGCTCCCTCTACACTGTCCCATTAAACACTCCCAGGGCAGGTACAGCACGGGTTGGATACAGAGTAAAGCTCCCTCTACACTGTCCCATCAAACACTCTCACAGCAGGTACAGCACGAGTTAGATACAGAGTAAAGCTCCCTCTACACTGTCCCGTCAAACACTCCCACGGCAGGTACAGCACGGGTTAGATACAGAGTAAAGCTCCCTCTACACTGTCCCGTCAAACACTCCCAGGGCAGGTACAGCACGGGTTAGATACAGAGTAAAGCTCCCTCTACACTGTCCCATCAAACACTCCCAGGGCAGGTACAGCACGGGTTAGATACAAAGTAAAGCTCCCTCTACACTGTCCCATCAAACAATCCCAGGGCAGGTACAGGACGGGTTCGATGCAGAGTAAAGCTCCCTCTACACTGTCCCATCAAACACTCCCAGGGCAGGTACAGCACGGGTTAGATACAGAGTAAAGCTCCCTCTACACTGTCCCCATCAAACATTCCCAGGGCAGGTACAGCACGGGTTAGATACAGAGTAAAACTCCCTCTACACTGTCCCATCAAACACTCCCAGGGCAGGTACAGCACGGGTTAGATTCAGTGTAAAGTTCCCTCTACACTGTCCCATCTAACACTCCCAGGGCAGGTACAGCACGGGTTAGATTCAGTGTAAAGTTCCCTCTACACTGTCCCATCTAACACTCCCAGGGCAGGTACAGCACGGGTTAGATACAGAGTAAAGCTCCCTCTGCACTGTCCCGTCAAACACTCCCAGGGCAGGTACAGCACGGGTTAGATACAGAGTAAAGCTCCCTCTACACTGTCCCATCAAACACTCCCAGGGCAGGTACAGCACAGGCTAGATACAGAGTAAAGCTCCATCTACACTGTCCCGTCAAACACTCCCAGGGTCAGGTACAGCACGGGTTAGGTACAGAGCAAAGCTCCCTCTACACTGTCCCATCAAACACTCCCAGGACAGGTACAGCACGGGTTAGATACAGAGTAAAGCTCCCTCTACACTGTCCCATCAAACACTCCCACGGCAGGTACAGCACGGGTTAGATACAGAGTAAAGCTCCCTCTACACTGTCCCGTCAAAGACTCCCACGGCAGGTACAGCACGGGTTAGATACAGAGTAAAGCTCCCTCTACACTGTCCCGTCAAACACTCCCAGGGCAGGTACAGCACGGGTTGGATACAGAGTAAAGCTCCCTCTACACTGTCCCATCAAACACTCCCAGGGCAGGTACAGCACGGGTTAGATACAAAGTAAAGCTCCCTCTACACTGTCCCATCAAACAATCCCAGGGCAGGTACAGGACGGGTTCGATGCAGAGTAAAGCTCCCTCTGCACTGTCCCATCAAACACTCCCAGGGCAGGTACAGCACGGGTTAGATACAGAGTAAAGCTCCCTCTACACTGTCCCATCAAACACTCCCAGGGCAGGTACAGCACGGGTTAGATACAGAGTAAAGCTCCCTCTACACTGTCCCATCAAACACTCCCAGGGCAGGTACAGCCCGGGTTAGATACAGAGTAAAGCTCCCTCTACACTGTCCCATCAAATACTCCCAGGGCAGGTACAGCACGGGTTAGATACAGAGTAAAGCTCCCTCTACACTGTCCCATCAAACACTCCCAGGGCAGGTACAGCCCGGGTTAGATACAGAGTAAATGTCCCTCTGCACTGTCCCATCAAACACTCCCAGGGCAGGTACAGCACGGGTTAGATACAGAGTAAAGCTCCCTCTACACTGTCCCATCAAACACTCCCAGGCAGGTACAGCACGGGTTAGATACAGAGTAAAGCTCCCTCTACACTGTCCCGTCAAACACTCCCAGGGCAGGTACAGCACGGGTTAGATACAGAGTAAAGCTCCCTCTACACTGTCCCGTCAAACACTCCCAGGGCAGGTACAGCACGGGTTAGATACAGAGTAAAGCTCCCTCTACACTGTCCCGTCAAACACTCCCAGGGCAGGTACAGCATGTGTTAGATACAGAGTAAAGCTCCCTCTACACTGTCCCGTCAAACACTCCCAGGGCAGGTACAGCACGGGTTAGATACAGAGTAATGCTCCCTCTACACTGTCCCATTAAACACTCCCAGGGCAGGTACAGCACGGGTTGGATACAGAGTAAAGCTCCCTCTACACTGTCCCATCAAACACTCTCACGGCAGGTACAGCACGGGTTAGATACAGAGTAAAGCTCCCTCTACACTGTCCCGTCAAACACTCCCACGGCAGGTACAGCACGGGTTAGATACAGAGTAAAGCTCCCTCTACACTGTCCCGTCAAACACTCCCAGGGCAGGTACAGCACGGGTTCGATACAGAGTAAAGCTCCCTCTACACTGTCCCATCAAACACTCCCAGGGCAGGTACAGCACGGGTTAGATACAAAGTAAAGCTCCCTCTACACTGTCCCATCAAACAATCCCAGGGCAGGTACAGGACGGGTTAGATGCAGAGTAAAGCTCCCTCTACACTGTCCCATCAAACACTCCCAGGGCAGGTACAGCACGGGTTAGATACAGAGTAAAGCTCCCTCTACACTGTCCCCATCAAACACTCCCAGGGCAGGTACAGCACGGGTTAGATACAGAGTAAAACTCCCGCTACACTGTCCCATCAAACACTCCCAGGGCAGGTACAGCACGGGTTAGATTCAGTGTAAAGTTCCCTCTACACTGTCCCATCTAACACTCCCAGGGCAGGTACAGCACGGGTTAGATACAGAGTAAAGCTCCCTCTACACTGTCCCATCAAACACTCCCAGGACAGGTACAGCACGGTTTAGATACAGAGTAAAGCTCCCTCTACACTGTCCCATCAAACACTCCCAGGGCAGGTACAGCACGGGTTAGATACAGAGTAAAGCTCCCTCTGTACGGTCACATCAAACACTCCCAGGGCAGGTACAGCACGGGTTAGATACAGAGTAAAGCTCCCTCTACACTGTCCGGTCAAACACTCCCAGGGCAAGTACGGCACGTGTTAGATACAGAGTAAAGCTCCCTCTACACTGTCCCGTCAAACACTCCCAGGACAGGTACAGCACGGGTTAGATACAGAGTAAAGCTCCCTCTACACTGTCCCGTCAAACACTCCCAGGGCAGGTACAGCACGGGTTAGATACAGAGTAAAGCTCCCTCTACACTGTCCCATTAAACACTCCCAGGGCAGGTACAGCACGGGTTAGATACAGAGTAAAGCTCCCTCTACACTGTCCCATCAAACACTCCCACGGCAGGTACAGCACGGGTTAGATACAGAGTAAAGCTCCCTCTACACTGTCCCGTCAAACACTCCCACGGCAGGTACAGCACGGGTTAGATACAGAGGAAAGCTCCCTCTACACTGTCCCGTCAAACACTCCCAGGGCAGGTACAGCACGGGGTTAGATACAGAGTAAAGCTCCCTCTACACTGTCCCATCAAACACTCCCAGGGCAGGTACAGCACGGGTTAGATACAAAGTAAAGCTCCCTCTACACTGTCCTGTCAAACACTCCCAGGGTCAGGTACAGCACGCGTTAGATACAGAGTAAAGGTCCCTCTGCACTGTCCCGTCAAACACTCCCAGGGCAGGTACAGCACGGGTTAGATACAGAGTAAAGGTCCCTCTACACTGTCCCATCAAACACTCCCAGGGCAGCTACAGCACAAGTTAGATACAGAGTAAAGGTCCCTCTGCACTGTCCCATCAAACACTCCCAGGGCAGGTACAGCCCAGGTTAGATACAGAGTAAAGCTCCCTCTACACTGTCCCATCAAACACTCCCAGGGCAGGTACAGCACGGGTTAGATACAGAGTAAAGCTCCCTCTACACTGTCCCATCAAACACTCCCAGGACAGGTACAGCACGGTTTAGATACAGAGTAAAGCTCCCTCTACACTGTCCCATCAAACACTCCCAGGGCAGGTACAGCACGGGTTAGATACAGAGTAAAGCTCCCTCTGTACGGTCACATCAAACACTCCCAGGGCAGGTACAGCACGGGTTAGATACAGAGTAAAGCTCCCTCTACACTGTCCGGTCAAACACTCCCAGGGCAGGTACGGCACGGGTTAGATACAGAGTAAAGCTCCCTCCACACTGTCCCGTCAAACACTCCCAGGACAGGTACAGCACGGGTTAGATACAGAGTAAAGCTCCCTCTACACTGTCCCGTCAAACACTCCCAGGGCAGGTACAGCACGGGTTAGATACAGAGTAAAGCTCCCTCTACACTGTCCCATTAAACACTCCCAGGGCAGGTACAGCACGGGTTAGATACAGAGTAAAGCTCCCTCTACACTGTCCCATCAAACTCTCCCACGGCAGGTACAGCATGGGTTAGATACAGAGTAAAGCTCCCTCTACACTGTCCCGTCAAACACTCCCACGGCAGGTACAGCACGGGGTTAGATACAGAGTAAAGCTCCCTCTACACTGTCCCATCAAACACTCCCAGGGCAGGTACAGCACGGGTTAGATACAAAGTAAAGCTGCCTCTACACTGTCCCATCAAACAATCCCAGGGCAGGTACAGGACGGGTTAGATGCAGAGGAAAGCTCCCTCTACACTGTCCCATCAAACACTCCCAGGGCAGGTACAGCACGGGTTAGATACAGAGTAAAACTCCCTCTACACTGTCCCATCAAACACTCCCAGGGCAGGTACAGCACGGGTTAGATTCAGTGTAAAGTTCCCTCTACACTGTCCCATCTTACACTCCCAGGGCAGGTACAGCACGGGTTAGATTCAGTGTAAAGTTCCCTCTACACTGTCCCATCTAACACTCCCAGGGCAGGTACAGCACGGGTTAGATACAGAGTAAAGCTCCCTCTGCACTGTCCCGTCAAACACTCCCAGGGCAGGTACAGCACGGGTTAGATACAGAGTAAAGCTCCCTCTACACTGTCCCATCAAACACTCCCAGGGCAGGTACAGCACAGGCTAGATACAGAGTAAAGCTCCCTCTACACTGTCCCGTCAAACACTCCCAGGGTCAGGTACAGCACGCGTTAGATACAGAGTAAAGGTCCCTCTGCACTGTCCCGTCAAACACTCCCAGGGCAGGTACAGCACGGGTTAGATACAGAGTAAAGGTCCCTCTACACTGTCCCATCAAACACTCCCAGGGCAGGTACAGCACAGGTTAGATACAGAGTAAAGTTCCCTCTGCACTGTCCCATCAAACACTCCCAGGGCAGGTACAGCCCAGGTTAGATACAGAGTAAAGCTCCCTCTACACTGTCCCATCAAACACTCCCAGGGCAGGTACAGCACGGGTTAGATACAGAGTAAAGCTCCCTCTACACTGTCCCATCAAACACTCCCAGGACAGGTACAGCACGGTTTAGATACAGAGTAAAGCTCCCTCTACACTGTCCCATCAAACACTCCCAGGGCAGGTACAGCACGGGTTAGATACAGAGTAAAGCTCCCTCTGTACGGTCACATCAAACACTCCCAGGGCAGGTACAGCACGGGTTAGATACAGAGTAAAGCTCCCTCTACACTGTCCGGTCAAACACTCCAGGGCAGGTACAGCACGGGTTGGATACAGAGTAAAGCTCCCTCTACACTGTCCCGTCAAACACTCCCAGGGCAGGTACAGCACGGGTTAGATACAGAGTAAAGCTCCCTCTACACTGTCCCATCAAACACTCCCAGGGCAGGTACAGCACGGGTTAGATACAAAGTAAAGCTCCCTCTACACTGTCCCATCAAACAATCCCAGGGCAGGTACAGGACGGGTTCGATGCAGAGTAAAGCTCCCTCTACACTGTCCCATCAAACACTCCCAGGGCAGGTACAGCACGGGTTAGATACAGATTAAAGCTCCCTCTACACTGTCCCCATCAAACATTCCCAGGGCAGGTACAGCACGGGTTAGATACAGAGTAAAACTCCCTCTACACTGTCCCATCAAACACTCCCAGGGCAGGTACAGCACGGGTTAGATTCAGTGTAAAGTTCCCTCTACACTGTCCCATCTAACACTCCCAGGGCAGGTACAGCACGGGTTAGATTCAGTGTAAAGTTCCCTCTACACTGTCCCATCTAACACTCCCAGGGCAGGTACAGCACGGGTTAGATACAGAGTAAAGCTCCCTCTGCACTGTCCCGTCAAACACTCCCAGGGCAGGTACAGCACGGGTTAGATACAGAGTAAAGCTCCCTCTACACTGTCCCATCAAACACTCCCAGGGCAGGTACAGCACAGGCTAGATACAGAGTAAAGCTCCCTCTACACTGTCCCGTCAAACACTCCCAGGGTCAGGTACAGCACGGGTTAGATACAGAGCAAAGCTCCCTCTACACTGTCCCATCAAACACTCCCAGGACAGGTACAGCACGGGTTAGATACAGAGTAAAGCTCCCTCTACACTGTCCCATCAAACACTCCCACGGCAGGTACAGCACGGGTTAGATACAGAGTAAATCTCCCTCTACACTGTCCCGTCAAAGACTCCCACGGCAGGTACAGCACGGGTTAGATACAGAGTAAAGCTCCCTCTACACTGTCCCGTCAAACACTCCCAGGGCAGGTACAGCACGGGTTGGATACAGAGTAAAGCTCCCTCTACACTGTCCCATCAAACACTCCCAGGGCAGGTACAGCACGGGTTAGATACAAAGTAAAGCTCCCTCTACACTGTCCCATCAAACAATCCCAGGGCAGGTACAGGACGGGTTCGATGCAGAGTA